>NC_058413.1:102852703-102928428 GCF_002201575.2 Neomonachus schauinslandi | reverse complement strand
ATGCATGTGTGCATACATGTTTGTGCATGAGCATGTGTGTGCATATGCATGTACATGCGCATGTGTGTACCTGCATGTTTGCACACGAGTGTGTGTATGCATACATGTTGGCACATGAGCATGTATATGCATAGGTGTGTGTATATGAGCATGCATGTGTGCACACGTGTGTGTGAACAATGCATACATGTGTACATGAGCGTGTGTGCATACATGTGTGCGCATGAACGGGTATGTGCCTAGGTTAGTGTGCATGAGCATGCATGTGTGCATATATGTGTGTGCATGAGCATGTTTATGTGCGTATGTGTGTGCAAAAGCATACATGCGTGCATGTGTGTGTGTGAAAATTTTAAGTGAGCAGTCACAAATCCTCTCTGTGTCATGGGTTCTTTCATTGCTCCCAGTGCTTCCTCCTGGTTTCATTCATGCATCCTGGTCCAAGATGCTTAAGAGAAGAGGCTCAGGGGCAGAGTTCTAGGTTCTAATCCTGACTCTACCACATAGGGCTGTGACTTTAGGCAATTGTTTTAACTTTTCTGTGCCTCAATTTTCTCATCCATAGAAAGGGACTACCAATAGTACCTATTTCATGTTTTGTAAAGATAAAATGAGTAGATAATAAAACCCTTAGAACCATGCTTAGTACTGAATAAATACTCAAAAATTCTAAGTGTTATTATTGTTAGTCATACCCCTTATTTGTCAGAAAATAGTTTCTTCTTTGACTGAATCCCAGATCCACCCCTTAATTTCAGGTTGAAACTGTTCTGTTTATTGGCAAAATCCTGGCTCAGTAAACCCAGAATTGAACATAAGATTTTCTGGTATTAAGCTCTGCTGTAAGGATCTATTAGCCCCTAGGGGGGCATCATCTCGGGGCTGCTCTCACTCCTGTGTGGGAGGGATGGCATGAAGAGCTGGAGATGGGGAAGGGTCTTAGTGGATCAGGTCAAGAGGTTCAACCTTTGTCTGATTGTCAGTAAGGAGGCATGGAAGAATGTTAAGCAGGATGGAGTCATCATCAGATCCGCATCTGAGAAATAGAACTCTGATTGGAGCAGAGAAGAGGGATAAGAACAAAAGTGACCACATATATGGAGGACAGATGAAAGGCAATTTTCGGAACCACCTTTGAGAAATGGCAAGAAGCGGCTTCGAGGAGAGAGAAGAGGGACCAGTCATGAGAAGTTGGATACACTCAACAGTATTTGAATTTTGAGATTTTGAAGGTGATGAGAGGGAGGAGTAAGTCTAAGATGACTCTAAAGCTTCTGGCTTCTGGCTTGAGCAACTAGAATAGAGATGACATCCTTTAACTAAAGTAAGCAATATAGGAGAAAGATAAATGACATGAAAACAAGTTCAGTTTTAGATGCTCACAGGCATCTAAGTGAACATGTCTACTAGGAACTTCGAAGTTCAGGTCTGGCACTCAAGAGAAAGATCTGGAGATACAAAATAATATACCAATATAGATACTGGCATAAAGATGGAAGTTTGAAGCCCTGGGAGTAATGAGATTAACCCAATACACTAATCAAATAGGGTATATAGCATAAGAAAAAAAGATAGTCAAATATGGAACCCTAAGGAAGACCAGCATTTAAGAAATGCACAAAAAATGTGGATACTGGGAGGGAATACCGGAATGGTTGGAAGACAACCAGGAGAGAGTAGTAGCTCGAAAGCCAAAAGATGAACGAGTTCAGGAAGGAAATGGTCAGAAGTGTGAAATGCTACCAGTCAAGTAAAACAAATAGAACAAGGACTGGGGGAAGAAAATGCCCATTGGATTTGGAAATTATGAGAAAATTGGTACCTCAGATAGTGATTCTCAATAGTGATTCTCTCTTGAAGTGGGGGGGGTGGGGGTGTTTGGATTCTCAATTGTTTGAGTTGATTTCAACATTAGCTTATTACAGATGACATTTGATAGAGACTTAGAATTTGTGTGTGTGTGTGTGTGTGTGTGTGTGTGTGTAGAGAATGTGTAGAGAATGTCACAGAGCAAAAGCTCCACTGTGATGCCAGGCAGATCTCAGCCCAGGAAGGAGTCCAGTGAGCTCAGGATAATTAGATGGATTGGTGCTAACATCAGGTCCTCAGAATCAAAAATTCTAAATAGGAGGAATAATGATTACCTCTAACAAAAAAAAAAAATGTGGGTGGTATACTAGATGAACTCACGCTGAAAGGAGGGGAATTGGAACACCACAGCAAGAAGATTGTCCATTTTTAGTATGAAACAAAGGTACACATCTAACAGTGAGAAGTGGGGTGGAATACACCAAGAGCAAGTCAAATACAAGAGCTCAACAACCTAGGGACGAATAATGAATTTGTGTGCATGGCTCCAGGAACAGTGCTCTGAACATCAATGGACAGGGGACTTATTCTTTACATCATGATGGCAATAACTGGAGGAGACAACATCTAGAACACCAAAATCAGTGAGAGTAAAAATCACGTGAGACAGGCAGTGTTGACCATGGGGACTAGAAAGTCAGTCAATGGAGTGGCAATGATACACCATGAACTCAAAAAGATCTCCGATAAAACTGTGAGTCTCCCCTCATGGACTGTGACGTGAGAAGCAAGTGATTTTTGTGGTGAGGACTGTGATTCAAATATACTATGAATATAACTGTCTTCATCAACTCAGCATCAGGTTGCTGTTATCTGAGCAAATGTGTGTCATCTGTATCCACTCAGCAAACTTGAGCCACATGAGGAGCTGAGTGCTGCAGGACAGACTCTTAAGTTCTGTGAGGCACAAAGGATTTATCTGTATTACCTGCCTTAGTATTCCAAGGGCAGTGCCCTGTATATAGGCTCTGATGTCAAGGAGCTAAGATTTGATCAGAAGTAAAGTCCGTGTGGATGCCAAGAGAGAGGTAGAGGGAAGTGTAATTGGTGGCTCAGGTTTTCATTAGAGAGATAAAGAAATGGACAATGCTGGGGCACCTGGGTGGCTCAGTGGGTTAAGCGTCAGACTCTTGACTTAGGCTCAGGTCATGATCTCAGGGTTGTGAGATGGAGCCTGCGTCGGGCTCTGCGTGGAGCGTGGAGCCTGCTTAAGGCTCTCTCCCTCTCCTGCTCCTCCTCCCTCTCTCTAATAAAAAGGAAGAAAGAGGGGCGCCTGGGTGGCTCAGTCGGTTGAGCGGCTGCCTTTGGCTCAGGTCATGATCCGGAGGTCCTGGGATCGAGCCCCACATCCGGCTCCCTGCTCAGCGGGAAGCCTGCTTCTCCCTCTCTCTCTTCCTGCCACTCTGCCTACTTGTGCTCTCTATCTCTCTGTCAAATAAATAAATAAAATCTTTAAAAAAAAAAAAAAGGAAGAAAGAATTGGACAATGCATAAAAAGAGAGAACATCAAATAAAAAGAGAGAGAACATCATAAATGTTGTACCTGGCACATAGTAAACACTCAATAAATGATTGTTATTCCTAATATTATATAATGTGCTCATTTTAGGCAACTCCTCTGAAAATAGGGTGTCTTGGGGGAATCCTAAAGCTTTCAGATAGATTTGTAACCAGCCATGAATCTGGCTTTGGGTACAGCTTCAACCTCCCTAATAGAGCATAATGTAGTCTCTTCAGACGAGCAGTGTTTTTAAGACAGATGGTTTAGATCAGTTATCTTATTATTCAAAAGTCTGCCCCTCAACAGGAATCCATAGAAGTTTAAACTGAAGATGAGTGGTCATTCTCAGCTAGAGTCATCCCCCATCTTGAAAAATACCTCTTCCCTTATGTTTTGGTTACACTTTCCTTTGATGGACAAACGGCTCCAGCTGTTTCAACCCTTGGAGTGCCTCAAGCCTTCCTGGGCAAGCTTTGTATCCCACTCTTCCTATGGAGACAAGGGGCTCTGCATTCAGCCCCTGAGGAGTAGAAAGGACCCACGTTTTCCCTCTGATCTTAGCCTAATTATTTTTGTAAATATAAATACAGCCCCTTAGACTGTAGCTCTGTGGATCTCGTTCACCCAGCAAAAGGAAACACCCAGGATTTGGGTACTGAGTACAATTCTGAGAAGAAAAAAAATCAGAAATTTTAATACACTAGTTCTTGAATGTGCAAATGTTCTCAGGTGAGTAGAAGAAAGTTCACTGATAGTTGGGGCTTTTTCTAAATTCATACTGACAAACATTCCATGGTATCACCAAAACATTAATGTCAATTTCATTTGATTTGCTTTCACACACAGTGTTTTGGGTTTCTTAAGGTAGTTATACTTTTTTTTTTAACCTTCTGGCCTTGGTTTTTACAAGATCATGACCAGCTTGTAATCCAACAAGCAGTTGGGAATTGACTCCCTCCTCAGTGAAGGACAGTGTGTTTGGAACATCATAATAAAGACAGATCTGATGTCACAAACAGCAAGACAAAGTTTCTTTCAAATGAAAGGCAAGTCGCTGCATTTCTCATTCTATCGAATGTGGTAGCCTCCATTTTGTAGTTGGATCCTTATATTTTACTCACCCATTTGATATTCAAGATTGAAAGATTCAAGATTGGAAAGTCTACTGTCCAGTCGCCTTGAACCTGATAGGTAGACCTTGGTTCCTTTTATTTGGGTGGAGTCTCTGCACTGCCTCCTAAGATGTCCCACAGCTTATACCAACTCTGTCAGTGACATCCCTAGAGAAAAGTGCATTTTTCTTGCCAACAGCCATCCTACTGGCAAGAGCTTTCTGGCTTGGGCAAAAATAGCTGTTTTCATCAGTCATCACACTTCCTGCTCAGCTTTTTTATACATACAATCTCTACAAATGGAAAGAATGTGGGGAAGTGGGGCTTTCAGTGTTATGAAATTCATAGGCTGCATCTGTATTGCAGTAGAGTTTATGGCAGAAATTATAAGGAAATAAAAAAGAGCAAGAACTTTTCAGATGTCAAAAAGACTGCCCATTGCAGATGCTTCCCCTGATTGACAGAAGAGACCAGCTCTCACAGGTGCAGTGAAATATGTACACATCCCAGCTCATCACCACCTTGTGACCTCCTCCAAGAGGCATCACTGTTAGGGGAAGTATATGTGGAAATAAAGTACGTTGAGTTCTGATAGCTGCTTTGAGATACCTAATGAGAATAAAAACAAAAGCAAGAAGTCTAAGATGTGGTTACTCAGGGTTATCCCCTCACCCCACCAGGGAAAACACTTTTGGGAAAACACTTTTATACTGGGGATGTTTCTCCTTGGTACATTCTGTAAAGTTACCAAGATGTCATTATTTTTAGATAACCTTTTTACTGACATATGATTTACATATAGTGCAATGCATGAATCAAGTGTACAGTTGAATGAGTTTTGTTGTTTTATTTGAATACATACAGTATTCTATTAGTTTCAGGTGTACAACGTGGTGATTCGATATTAATGTGTATTATGAAATGCTCACCACCATAAGTGTGGTTACCATATGTCACCATACAAAGTTATTGCAGAAGTTATTGACTAAATTCCCTATGCTGTACTTTACCTCTCTGTGACTTATTTATTTTATACCTGGAACTTTGTAACTCTTAATCCCCTTCCCCTATTTTGCCCATCCCCCCCACCCCAACCAGTTTGTTCCCTGTATCTATGAATCTGTTTCTGTTTCTTTCCTTCATTTATTTTCTTTTTTAGATTCCACATATAAGTGAAATCATATGGTATTTATCTTTCTCCTTCTGACTTATTTTACGTAGCATAATACCCTCTAGGTCCATCCTTGTTGCAAATGGCAAGATTTCATTCTTTTTTATGGCTGTTTTCCACAGTGGCTGCACTGATTTACATTCCCACCAACAGCCTACATGGGGGTTCCCTTTCCTCCACATCCTCACCAACATTTGTTGTTTCTTGCCTTTTGTATGCTAGCCATTCTGACAGGTGTGATGTGATATATCTCATTGTAGTTTTGGTTTGCATTTCCCTGACGATGAGTGATGTTGAGCATCTTTTCATGGCCTCAAGATGTCATTTTTTAACGTGTCCTAGAAATTACCTAGATAAAGAATAAAGCTAATAAAGGTGGTTCACACATTTCTAAAACATAGACTTCCTTGACTATCTAGTTTACTTATCAACCTCTGGCTTAAAAAAAAATTAAAAACCCAAACTGTTCAGGATTAAATGATCAAACTAGTTGTGTATTTAACAAAAAATATCATATTCCACCCCCAATTCATGAAGCTAGATGTTAAAATCATGGGACTTCAGAGCTGGAAAAGACCTCATAAGTTTTTAGAAGACTTAAGGCTTGAGAAGCATGGTTGATTCCAACATGCAGCCAAGTTTGAGAAAGTGTTCCAAATTAGTTCTCAAATTTTAATGGGCAAATAAATCACTTGAGGATCTTGTTGAGGTGCAGATTCTAACTCAGTAGGTCTGGAGTGAGGCCAAAATTCTGCATTTCTAACAAGTTCCCAGGTGAAGCTGATGTTCCTATCCATGTCACACTCTGGGCAGTGAGGTCTCGGAGATCTCCCAGCCCAGGGGCCATCAAACTGTGTTCTCAGAACACTAGGACTCTGTGGAGAGTGCTGGGCAGGTTCTGCAATCCCGGATTTGCATTTGCTAGAAATGAGGCTCATCTGAGTTTGCATCCCTCATCCATTCTCCACCGATTTAAATTGTCTTTTAATGTCATCGACATTGACTGACTTTATAATGTGAACGTAAAAATATATAGACCTATTTTACATATAACATTTTGTTTGACAAGAGTGCATACTGCTAAAAATACTTCTCTGGTTCCTTCCATTATACAGATAAGGAAACTGAGACCCAGAGGAGACAATTGACTTTATGGAAATCACATCACACTTAGTTACAGGCCAGCACAATTCCTTTTCACAGCATCCAGTTTCCTTGTATAATTTAAGAGAGACCAATCCAGCTGAGGCCAAAGCAATGGGAATGCAATCTGGATTGCATGTCTGCCCATTTATATGCCAGTGTTTGCACTAAGGAATGCCGACATAGTCCATGGTCATGCTGGGTACAGTCCACTAGTTTGGAGGTTGGTCCCAACAAGGGCTGTGTTGAAAGTGGAAGGAAAACATAAGGATGCATCTATTCTTTTGAATTAGTGTTTTCATATTCTTTGGGTAAATACCAGTAGTGTGATTACTGGACCATATCATAGTTCTATTTTTAATTTTTTAAGGAATCTTCATACTGATTTCCACAGTGGCTAGAGCAGCTTGCATTCTTCCCACCAACAGTGCAAGAGGGTTCCTTTTTCTCCACATCCTCACCAACACTTGTTGTTTCTTGTGTTTTTGATATGAGTCATTCTGACAGGTGTGAGGTGGTATCTCGTTGTGGTTTTGATTTGCATTTTCCTGATGATGAGTGATGTTGAGCATCTTTTTCATGTGTCTGTTGGCCATCTGGTGGTCTTCTTTGGAAAAATGTCTATTCAAGTATTCTGCCCATTTTTTAGTTGAATTATTGGGAGGGTTTTGGTGTTGAGTTGTATAAATTCTTTATACATTTTGGATACTAACCCTTTATCAGATATGTCCTTTGCAAATATCTTCTCCCATTTAGTAGGTTGCCTTTTAGTTTTGTTAATAGTTTCCTTTGCTGTGCAGAAGCTTTTTATTTTGATGTGGTCCTGATAGTTTATTTTTGCTTTTGTTTCCTGTGCCTCCAGAGACATATCTAGAAAAAAATGTTATTACAGCTGATGTCAAAGAAATTAATGCCTGTGCTCTCTTCTAGGATCTTTATGGTTTCATGTCTCACATTTAGGCCCTTAATCCATTTTGAGTTTATTTTTGTGTATGGTGTAAGAAAGTGGTCCAGTTTCATTCTTTTGCAGGTAGCTATCCAGTTTTTCCACCATTTGTTGAAGAGACTATCTTTTCCCCATGGTATATTCTTGCCTCCATTGTTGAAGATTAATTGACCATATAAGGATGGGTTTATTTCCAGGCTTTCTTTTCTGTTCCATTATCTATGTGTCTATTTTTTTCCAGTAACACACTGTTTTGATTACTACAGCTTTGTGGTATAACTTGAAATCTGGAATTGTGATATCTCAAGTTTTGTTTTTCTTTTTCAAGATTGCTTTGGCTATTCAGGGTCTTTTGTGAATCCATACAAGTTTTAGGATTTTTCTTGTTCTGTGAAAAGTGCTATTGATATTTTGATAGGGATTGCATTAAATCTGTAGATTGCTTTGGGTGGTATAGACAAAGAATATGAAAACACTACTTGGAAAAGATATGCCACCCCTATGTTTATTGCAGCATTATTTACAATAGCCAAATTATGGAAGCAGCCCAAGTGTTCATTGACAGATGAATGGATAAAGAAGATGTAGGGTGTGTGTGTGTGTGTACATATATATAGTGGAATATTATTCAGCCATAAAAAAGAATGAAATCTTCCCATTTGCAACAACATGGATGGAGCTAGAGTATAATGCTAAGCGAAATAAGTCAGTCAGAGAAAGATCAATGCCATATGATTTCACCCATATATGGAATTTAAGAAACAAACAAACAAAAGAAAAAAGAGAGACAAAGAAACAGACTCTTAACTATAGAGAACAAACTGATGGTGACCAAAGGAGGTGGGTGAGGGAGGGGTGAAATAGGTGATGAGGATGAAGAGTACACTGAGCGCTGAGTAATGCACAGAATTGTTGAATCACCATATTGTACACCTGGAACTAATTTAACACTGTATGTTAGCTATATTGGAATTAAAATAAGATTTTTAAAAAGAAAATGGAAGGAAAACCATTTTTAGAAGCTGCAAGAAAGAGGGGAGAAAAGAAATTGTGATTTGAAGAGAAAATTTTGAGCTCTAGAGAAGTAGAAATCAGAAAGCCGAGAAATAAAAAATCAAAAGAGAGTGAGAGAAAGATGGAGAGGGGCAGACAGGGAGAACCAAGAAGGTTCTCAGAGCTGTCCTGCTACCAAGGTAAGAGCAGCTCATCCAGTGCTCTGTGACCAGGAAGGATTTCATGGAAGCAGAGGTCTCTGACTGCTCAGAGGGCTGTGGCGACCACAGCTTTGATTTGGAACCAGGGTAAACTTGGGGGCAAGGCTTTGATTATTCAGACATGAAAACAGTGAAGACAATAATCCAGTTTTCATCTGGTGAACATACTAAAGGTGAATCAGATTTAAAACCACAGGCACTGTTAAAGATCTGATTACAGATCTTTACACTTCGTACCTTTATATCCTTTTATCCTGGATCATCTTAAGAATTAGCTTTTGCATTCTAAGTGGTTGAGTATGAATGAGCTATAGCACTGAAGACCCCGGGGGCCAGCACACTGCTGGAGAAGTGAAATGCAAAGGCACAGATCAAGGGAGTAGAATTCTAGGAGGATCCCCTGTTACTTCCGTTGATGGCAAAAAGGATCAGTTGGGGAACCTTCTACTTTGGAGCTCTTTAGAGGTTTTTGTTATTCTTACAATGCTAACCATTAAACCTAATGAAAGATATCTTAAGGTCAAAGAATGTGATAGAGAGAAAGATAGAGATATATGACATATATGTAATATATATACATGTCTGTGTGTGTGCTGCTTTTTATTTATCTGCTTTCCCAGCAGGAAGCAGATGGCACACTCAAACAGGATAATTGAGGAGACTTTAATGAAGGAACTATCCCCAGAGAAGGTCACAGGGTCAAGGACACCAGGATTGGCCGAGCACCTTGGAACCAGCAATAGCAGAGAGCTGCCACCACCCCTAGGCCTGACCAGGCAAGGAGAACAAGCTTTTCCAGAAATTCAGTGAGACCTACAGCTGAAGACGAGGCCTGCCCAGGGCAAAGGCAGTCTTGACCTCTGGTCGAGCCACTGCCAACCCACAGCCCAGCAATGAGGGCTCTTAGGGGAATAAATACCTTTTTTAAAAAGATTTTATTCATTTATTTGTCAGAGAAAGAGAGCACAAGCAGGGAGAGCAGCAGATAGAGCGAGAAGCAGGATCCCCGCTGAGCAGGGAGCCCGATACAGGGACTCGATCCCAGGACCCTGGGATCATGACCTGAGCCGAAGGCAGACACTTAATGGACTGAGCCACGCAGGCGCCCTTGGGAATAAATACTTTTATCTTCTTTTCCTTCAATCTCAATGTTCTGTTACGCATTACTGGTACTCTCGCTGACTGAACCTGACCAGATGCCAAAGGACAAGGGAACTTGGTTGATGCAATCCAAGGAGGTTAGCCTCTTGGGACACAGCGCGAGGAAGTGGGTGAACCTGGAGCAGCCAGAGACCTTGCTGTTATGTCTGGACATCTGGTAGTCACTGTGTCCTCTTCAGTCCCGGGCACGCGCCATCCCACTTTGTCTCTATGTGGGAGTACCCTGTTGCCACCTCTTCTGTGGATCTGCATCCTCTCAACCTTAAAGGCTCTGGCTACACAGGTAGTTTACACAGTAAACCTTCCATCTTGGGGACAACAGTGATGTCCACTCAAATGACCGGTAGGATTTTGGAAGGCCGGGGCCATAACTGTCTCCAGCAGAGAAGGCAGCTAATTCCAGCAGCCTACTCAGCAGAAGCCAGCACGTGATCCTTACTGCCCAGGGCTGAGCCTCTGCAGACAATCAGTTTACCATGGAATCAGGGAGAGAGGCAGCATGCCCACAAGAACCCAGAGCTGCCTGTTACATTTTTGTCCTGCCTGCCTGTCCCCTAGGTCCTGCCCCCACCCCACCCCCGTCACATGATCCTTGACCATCATGGTATCAATCCAGACTGCACAGGGACTTGTAGTCTATACAATGCATTAACATTTGTCAAGTAGCTGCCATCATTTAAAATTCAGGAGATGCCACATAATCTTGGTATACTGTTTTGTTTTGTTTTGTTTTAGAAAATGGGACAATTTGGCAACACTGCTTCCCAGTCTCTTGTGATGACAGCCAGCTGGAGCAGCACAGTGAGGCTCCTTCAAAATGAGCACATGCTGTCCAGTCCATTCATTTAACTGCCCATCTAAGCTGCCTTCCTCCCTGACAGTAGCTGACCTTTCCTCCAACTATCCAAGTTTGCAAGCCCTGCTTTATGGGCATCTCGCCGCTACAACAGTCCCTCCTCACTTCCTGCCTTCTGACTAGTCATCCCTCACAGATCCTTTGCTTAATCCTTTCTGCTTAATTCTGTGAAGCCCTCACCCTACTATAAACAAGCTCATCTCTTCCGTCAGCACCATTTTACAATGTCTCTTCCATTCCCTTCTATTGTGGGTTGAACTGTGTTCTCCCAAAAGATATGTTGTACTCTGAACCCCCCTATATGTGAATGTGACCTTATTTGGAAATAGGGTCTCTGCAAATATAATTATATTAAGATGAGGTCATACTGGATTAGGGTGGCCCTTATAAGGAGACAGAGTTTTGAAGACAGAGAGGATACACAGAGAAAGTCATATGAAGTTGGAGGCAGAGACTAGAGTTATGGTGCCATGAGCCTGGGAATGCCAAGGATTGCCCACAACCACCAGAAGCTAAAAGAGGCCAGGAGGATTCTTCTGGAGCCTTCAGGGGGATCATGATCTTGCTGACACCTTCATTTCAGACTTCTTGCCTCCAGAACCTAGAGGGAGTAAATTTCTGTTGTTTTAAGCCACTGTGTTCATAGTACACTTGACCCTTGAGCAACACATGTTTCATCTGCGTGGACCCACTTATACATGGATGATTTTCAGTAACTAAAAGATAGTACTATAAATGTATTTTCTCTTCTTTATGGTTTTCTTAGTAACATTTTCTTTAGCTTACTTTATTGTAAGAATACAGTATATAATACATATAACAGTAAAGTATGTGTTAATCTACTGTTTGTATTATCAGTAAGTCTTCTGGTCAACAGTAGGCTATTAGTAGTTAAGTTATGGGGAAGGTCAAGAGTTACCCACATATTTTCAACTGCATGGGGGGGGTCAGTGCCCCTCCCCCCATGTTGTTCAAGGTCAACTGTATTTTGTTGTGGCAACCCTAAGAAACCATTACTCCTCTCTCTAACTGAAACTGGGATTTCCTCTTGAGGTGCTCACAAGGGTGCTTCAAGGATTGACATTCTGTTGGTGCCAGGCCTCTCAAGGTAAATAAAGTGGAAGTATTTCTTGCTCGTTTGTCTCAGACTTTGACCAGAGAAGACAGCTGGAAGCACTGGGGCACAGGGGGAAGACCAGGAAGCAGGTTCTCTGCACAGATGCATTTCGGTACAGAACTTACGCTTGAAAGCAGGCATTCGTGAGAGTTGTATTCCCTGCTGTATACCCAGCATTTCTCCAGTGCTGGCATAGAGTTGGCATCTACTGAATGTTTGTTGAATGAATGAGTGTTAGCAATTAGAGCCTTCAGAAAGCATGCCACTTTGTCTCTGGCTCAGTCTCTAGGCCTTGCATACTGACCAACTTGACCCAAAAGCGTGAGCTAGATGCATGCTTACTCCAGTGGAAAAATGTCATTTCTTTGAAACATTGTAAATGAAAAAACAATTTCATGGTAGAAATTTAGGAAAATTAAAGGGTAGAACTGAAGATTAATTAGACCAAGACCCTACTGTTCTCAAAGGATGGCTCTCTAATTTCTTACAATAGTTTTTATTAAACCAAAACTTTGAATATTTAAATAAATATTTAAATACACATTTAAGTATCTAAATAGATGCAGTTACAAGAAATGTGTTATCTCAGTCTGGGCAAAGGCAGCAGACACTCAAGACAAGAGGCCACATGGTGACAGGCAAAATGTGGGTGCAGGATGTGCCTTCCCATCACCTGATGTGACGTGGGGCACTGGGCCAAATGCGTTCCAGCCTTAACTCCTTGTCTAAAGTCATTGCTGACTCTTGGCAAATTGGAAGTCTCCACGAATTACCAAGAAATTACGAGTACTATGTTGATTTAGAAGGTTTATGATTTGGCTATTTTTCAAATGCCTGTAATTGCTTTGCTGTTACAAATTTGACACAATACAACAGCAGAAACCTTATTTTTTTTCACTAGCACCAAATTTTGGTAAAATGTATAAAATTTGATTTTTTTATAAACATCGAGTACTCCTAGTAACAAATATTCCCCAAATATAGCCCTTTAATTGTAGATAAATGTGCATAAAGTAAACACACTCCCCTTTATGCAGTATTCAAAGACAAACAATCTCTGAGTCACTCAGAACCGATGTTTGCATAGAATGTAATCCCAGTGGAAAGCCATGTTTAAATAATAAAAATATTTTCTTGTGAAGTTTCTGATAAAGGCTGAACTGAAAACAAAATAACTCATATTTATACAGCTAAAACAGAAATATTTTTTAAATCCCTTTTGGGGGAGCTCCTTAGTGAATTTTATTTCTAAATTCCGAACTCCTTTTGTGAACCCTACTGTAGAAGCAGAGATTATCAAGTGCTCTGGCTGTAGGCTCTGGGTGCGGATCACTGGGTCTCTTAGCAGACAGGAAGCATAGGAAGTGTTGGCTCAGACAAAGGCACCATGGTAAGTTCTCAGGGCCCACACGTGAGTAAGAGCAACAAGCCTAGTCACTCTCCCCAGGAGCTGTCCTACCATCAGGGGAGGACCATCCCACTATACAGGCTTCTACCCTCCTCTAAAAGAATGTCAGGGCTAATCCTGCCATGCCTCACACCCATTATCCCCCAAATCTCATCTCCATCCTGTTCCCTCTATGACTAATTCTAACCAAATCCTTCAGCCAGGTCCTTCAATCATCAATCAGCAAACTCCCCTGTGTCTTCTACTTCTTTTCTTGCCTTAAAAGAAAACCTGGCTGTGTCCTATTGAAACTCTCTGGCCCCCTGCCCTCTTAGCCCTCTGAAAGTAGCCCCACATTCTTCTGGTAGGAGTCTTTGGGTCCCCAGTGCCCCCTCTCAAACCACTGTTCCCATATTCTTGATCCTGAGAGGTTCTTGACACCTTTTCCCTCTCCTCACTGCTGACATCTCCTCAACTTGTAATCACTTCCCTCATTTTTTTGAAGACTTCGACTCCTAGCCATGGAAACCTTTGCCACCCCGCCCCCCAACTCATTATCATTCTCTGTTGCCTCATATGGGCTTTAACACATGAAGGAGGCAAGAATATATGGCAAGCTGTTCAATGTGACTAATAGTCAAGCAAATGCAAACAAAACCCATCAGTTTCAACACTGTGGGATTGGCAACGTTTATGACATTATGAGCCTGATACTATGGAGTGTGTTGAAGATGTGGATACATGAGAATCCTCACAGACTGAGGAGACTGTACATTGGTGTAGTAGAGAGCCATTTTGTAATAAAAGCCAGGTTGGAGAGAAACAAACCCAGAAATAGTGCTTCTAGATACATGTGCATGGAAACAAACATTGCAAAGTTGATTTCATTATTGTTTATACCAGTATGACAACCCAAATGCCATCAACAGATGGATGGAGGATTAACTTGGCATATTCATACACTGGAATAGTACATAGCAATTAAAATACACATACAAAACAATCAACACACAAATTTGGATGGAGGTTATCTCTGGGGTAAGAAACAGGATAGTTTGGCCGGAGAAGCATACAAGTGGATCTTCATCTATATCTATTATATTTTATTTGTTATATTAAAAAGGAGGAGAGAAACATGAAACAGTTTAACCTGAATAACAAGCAAATTGTTTAAAACGAAAAGAAATGTTCAGTCAATTCCTCTTGGCAACAAGATTGGAAACCTTAGATGACTTAAGAGTTTCAAATAATCTCTCAGCAATATAAATGCTTTCCACAGAGGAAGAAAGAAAGATGTTTGGCCGTTATTCAGTTAATTGTATTGGTGCTAGACATCTAAGCTTAAAATTTGCATGAAATTAATTCACGTGAGGAATCACTTATTTGGGGTATTTAATATTGATCACAATTACCAAATAGCAGTCAGACCCCCACCACACTTTGTACTTACTATATGGAAACAATCTTATGCAAGTACAAATCTCCAAAAGGGTTCAGCAAAAAAAAGTAATTTGTTTCTACACCTGGCCTTACTTAAGGAGAGCAATGCTTTATTTATTCAACATCATTGTGAAATGAAGTGTTTCAAATAATTTTACGCCTTTAAGTGCCAAGACTTTTTTTTATTAATAATTTTAACCACTTGGATTGAAATCACTTTTAGAAAGCTGTTACACATGTGGATGTTTTTTCTCCCCTTTCTTAAGACAGTGGACAGAATATGCTTAAGGTTTTCATGTTGACCTGGGGTCAAGATCAGTTAGGCTCCTAATCCCATTTTGTCGTATAATCCCAGAGGCCCCTTGTCCACCTTTGTCACCCAGAAATATATGTGGTAGCGGTCCTTGGGGATGTTCAACAATTGGTTACTGTTTTCTCCAGAAAATTGCTTTTCTTCATATGCATCGAAACCATCACTTCAGTCAGCTTCCCTGAGCTTGAGTCACATCTACGCAAACACACAGGTATCAATACCCCTTTATTCCCACAATGCTCCTGACTGATCTTGTCCATATTTCATAATTATCGTCGTCAAAATCAATAGCAGTAATCTGTGTGTAAGGACGGTTTATCCCAGTGGTAAATGACTACTAGGCTGCGGGTTTGAGCTGTCGTGACTGTTTTAAGC
Source organism: Neomonachus schauinslandi (assembly GCF_002201575.2). Lineage (NCBI taxonomy): Eukaryota > Metazoa > Chordata > Mammalia > Carnivora > Phocidae > Neomonachus > Neomonachus schauinslandi. The sequence goes on along the minus strand of NC_058413.1, from coordinate 102,912,823 downwards.
TCATGCCCTCCTTTACTCGAAGATTGTCAGCCTCCAGCAATGGCTTCTTATCCCCCCTTCCTAATTTGCTGATTGTCATCCATCTGGGACTAAGAAATTAGGTAATTTGTTCTAAAATAAGAACAAAGATGCCATTCCTGACGGGGTAGAGTCTTTCCTCTGAGGGAAGCGTGTAAGGCTGGGTGCATGTGTGTCTGTTTCTCGCTCCTCTGCAGCGCCCCAGATAAGCAGGACACTGCAGGCTCCTTCTGGAACGGCGAGGCATTGCTAACACGGGGCCACTGTTCCCAGACAGACAAACCCATGCCAGGGGCTCATTAGCACCATTATGGAATTTGCCTTTCTTTTGATTCCATCCCTGAACACACAAGATGGCATTTGATACTAGTTCTTTCTTATTCTTAAAATTTTTCAGATAAAATTCTGGCAACCTGGGATGTTTTCTAAAAGGACTCCTGACAAACCCATAGCGAAAGCATCCGTTGTAATTACTACTCCATGCTAGATGTTATAAGTTGCCTCCTAGCATTTACTTAATTCCACTTACCTACAAACAAAGTTTGAAGTGGACATGCTATTCTCCAAGCCAGAGGTCAGCAAAGGATAGCTTGCCGGCCAAATGCTGGCAGTTTTATAAATAAAGTTTTATTAGAACTCCCTTCATTAGTTTATAGATCCTATGACTGCTTTCATGCCATAGTGACAGAGTTGAGTAGTTGAGACAGACTGTCTGGCCCAGAAAGCCTGAAATAGTTAGAGAAAAAGTTAACCAACCCTTGATCCAGGTTAACTAGTCATTCTCAGATAAACTGGTTTATTCCACAAAGAGGTGAATTCCAACAATATCTTTCTTTTTTGAAATGCAAACATGGAAAAAATGTAAAATAATCAGGTTACTAAGCAAGTGCTTAATAATTTCTGAACTATTTCATGTTGTCGGTCAATTCTTCTCGGCTGACACTGTTGGCCCTGGAACAAGGGGATTCGAGGCAGCCACGGAGACTGCATGAGCATCTCCCAAGAGTACCAACAATGAGACCCTCTAACTGCAGTGCCCCAGAGGGTGCACATTATCATTTTGTCTCCCATATTAAAGTGAGATAAGAGAGAGAAAATACCTTAAAAAGTACTTGACATAATAGATGTGGTGTTAGACCCACAGTTTGGGAAAATTGTAAGCCCTGAGGAATGGCTGGTAATTCATAGACTGTAATGTTAATAAGGAAACCTAAAGTGTATACTTTTAAAGAAAACAAAACAGAGACGTTATTTGGAATTACTCACATTGTATTTGGGTTATATCTATAAAATATTAAGAAACGGAAATACAACGTAATTCCTTCCTAAATGTGGCACCGGAAAATAGAATTAACATTTATAATTTTTTTTACACTTGATGATACATTTCAAGTATTTACTTGTTGGATATAGTTACAAGTTTGAGGGTACATGATTTGACCCATGCTAACCCAGTGCATGAAATAACCAAATGCTGTATAAGTTCTAACATAGTTATGTGTTAGACACACGGGTTGAATAGGCCCATTGAGTGGGATTTCGTTGAAACTCAGCTTTATTTTTGTCTCCCCAATGCCCTTTGAAACTATTCAGTGAATGAAGCTTTGCCCCCGCACTAAATAAGAACTCAGCAGGTCTCCTGAGTTTTCTGTTCATTCTAAGGTAATAGACACTGCAGAAAATACAGTCAAATTTCAAAAATTAAGAGTCCAGGTCAGGACATTAACCAATACTTCAATCTCCACTCTTACACATGTACCTTATACTCATGTAGTCCCTACTAAGAACAGGTACTGTGGATTCTACCTAAAAAACAAAAAGTTACAGTAATCAAAACAGCATGGGGTTAATGAAAGAACAGGAACATACAGAGCAGAACAGAACAGCAAATCCAGAAATAGACCCAAACAAATGCAGTCAACTGATCTTTGAAATACAAGCAGCAGTTCAATGGAAAAAGAATAGTTTTTTCAACAAATGGCACTGGTACAATTAGATGTACAAACAAACACTCACACTCACGCTCACACACACCAACTCACATGTGCACACACACACACAGACCTTATATCTTTTACAAAAATTGACTCAAGAATAGACCTAAATGTAAAATGCAAAACATGGGATTTCTGGAAGAAAACATAGTAGAAAATCTAGATGACCCTGAGTTTGGCAATGAATTTTTAAATACTACATCCAAAGCAAAAATCCACAAAGGAAGAAATTGATGATAAGTTGGAATTTACTAAACCTAAGAACTTTTGCTCTGCAAAAGATGCTTCTAAGAGAATGAAAAGAGAAGCCACAGATTGTGGAAAACAATCTCTGCAAAACACTATCCAATAAAGAACTTGTGTTCAAAATAGGAAAAAAAATTCTGAAAACTCAACAATAAGAAAACAAACAATCCAAGTAAAAAGTGGGCAAAATATCTGAGCAGACACCTCACCAAAGAAGGCATATGGAGAGCAAATAGGCATATAAGAAGATGTTCAACACTCTTTGTTATTAGGAAATTGCAAATTAAAATGATGAGATAAAACCATACATCTATTAAAATGGCTAAAATCCAAAAAACTGACAATACCAATTGCTGGCAAGGATGCAGAACAATAACAACATTCATTCATTATTGGTGAGAATGCAAAATTGTACAGTCACATGGGAAGACAGTTTGGCAGTTTCTTTGAAAGTTAAATATAGTTTTTTTCATACACTCTTAGGTATTTACCCAACTGATTTGAGAAATTTATGTCTACACAAAGATCTGCACACAAATGTCTGTAGCAGCTTTATTTATAATTGTCACAAACTGGAAGTAACCAAGATGTCCTTCAATAGGTAAATGGACAAACTAACTTTGCAACATCCATACAATGGAATATTATTCAATGATAAGAAGAAATGAGCTATCAAGACACAAAAAGACATGGATGAATCTTAAATGCATATTGCTAAGTGAAAGAAGCCAGTCTGAAAAGGCTACATTCTGCATGACTCCAGTTATATATTTTTTTCTCACATCTCATTTTGGTAAACAGCATATTTTATATCTTAATGCCTTAGTTGAAACTTCGGTGTTAATGTCTTGCTATAAATTTATATATGCACTTATTCAGGGGCCAAGAAATATTTATCCATAAGATAATTCTAAACATAGACCTACTAACTTTATATGTTACATTAGCCAGATTACGGCTGACCCTTGAGCAACCCAAGTTTGAACTGCAGGTATCCACTTAACACACAGATTTTTTATGGTATGGTATTATAAATCTATTTTCCTTATGATTTTCTTAACATTTTCTTTTCTGTAGCTTCACTTATTGTAAAAATATATGTAATACATATAACAAAATATGTGTTAATTAAATGTTTATGTTATAGGTAAGGCTTCTGGTCCACAGTAGGTGATTAGTGGTTAAATTTGGGGGGAGTCAAAAGTTATACCAAATTCTCTACTGTGCAGGGGTCAATGCCTCTAACCCTGTGTTGTTCAAGGGTCAACTGTAAAAGCTCCTCAAGGGCTGTAATCATGTCTTCTACTACTTTGTAACGTATATACATATATAAACACATTCTCGCATGAAGAAATGTCCTTTCTATCCCAAAATTGACCCGAAAAATACTGGTAGCTGACTTGTCGGTGATATATCTGTGTATACTTAATTCTGCAAAAGCAGTCAAGCCTGAGTCTGTCATTGGAACACATAATTTGAAGCCAGAACTTGAATTTCTGAGTTTCCAGCTAAGTCACAGGTTGATTACTTGAAAGCTGGCATTGGCTAATACAGCTAATACAGAAAGACCCAGATCGGGCAGTCAACGCTGAAGGTCAGTGGGATGACCAATGTCTCGTTCAGGGCAAAGTGAGCATCCAAATAACTATCATAAGACCCAGGTAAAATATCATCTGTAAAATTAACATTTTTAATTGAGAGTTTAGCTCCTCTAGAATTAGCAGACGCAGAACTTAAAACTCAGCTAAAACACATCATTTTTACCCACGAGCTAGCAAACCAGCTCAGCGCATCCTGAAGTATGTAACAATGGGACCATGGCCATGGTTTCCTTGGGTTAAAGGGAGATCCAGCGGGTTCTAAATAGTTCCTCCTCTGTGGAGGATGAAGTTTTCCCTTTACAGCCCCTTCTCTCACAAGGTGTCCCAAATTCTTCACCTTCTGTTGGAAGGCTTGCAAGGATCCAGGACTGTAGGACCACAGGTTGTGAGTAAGCAGTGCATGGATTCGTGGGTGGCAAGGACCAACCACTCGCTCCACCCTAATGCTCACCGCGCGTCTGGGCTTCTTCCCCTCCCCACTTCAGACGCTTCTAACACTCTACTCTGCCTAGTCCCTCCACCTCCCCTTCCATTTCCCCTGCCTCCAGGCTTACTTCGCCTTTGGGGGTGGAAACTCTAGCTAAAAATAAGCATGCAGGGGAGTCTCCTCTTGCTGAATTAGGCCAGAGGCTCCTTTAAGTCTTTGTTTCTGCTTCTTTGTGGGCTGGGGAGGGGAAGACAGCCTCCAGGGCACCAGTGAAGAGCAGAGGGAGAAAGATACACTGAACGTAGGTCAGAAAACACAGATTTAATACTGTGAGAGATAGCCTGCCGTAAATGCTTTCCGACTAGTATCCTTTCCTCTTTGCAAAGTGTGCTGTCCTTATTTACCTCCCATGTTGTATTCTTAAACAGCAAAATTGTTTTAAAACAAAAAGTGACACAGTTTGAAAATGTTTCACCAAGGCGGACAGCAGAGCTTAATAGGCAGAGCAAAGATCTTGGCCAAACAAGAGATTCTAGTAAGTTAGGCTCAGTTGAGGTCATGGTCAGGGGCGATGAGAAGGGGAATCTTAGTCGAGCAGAACTTAGGTCACAATCGATGGCCAGTGACCAGGCAAGGAAAGTCTCATAGGCTGAGAGAAGGTGTGCCTAGTGCCCAGGCAAAAGTGGTGACCAACACCAGGTAGGTGCATTTTTCATCCTAAAAGAATGAATTGAAGCTCCTAGACACTGAGTATTTGGACTGAATCAGTACAAATGGATGTAGATTCTAGAATAGCTCGAGATGTTCTGATAACGTAAGCCTGCTCTGAGGAATGTTTAATTGCCATGAGTTTTCGAATGCTGGGTGGACTCTGAGCCTACTCTAAGAAGGCTAGCAAGAGAAGTTTAGGCCAATAATCCTTTTTTAAAAATTGTAGTACAGTTGACACACAATCAATAATCCTTAATCTTAACCCTCAACACTTACCTCAAGGTGCGTGGAAATCTGTTAAGACCTGGGGGCTGTCTTCCCCTCCCCAACCAAGTGGCCTTTTGTAATTTGCTTTCGATTAAGATATTGTTGTTAGGAAATATTTGTGTCTTATAACAGGAACTTCTGTCATTTCCCACTAATAAAGCCTTCTCCAATTATACTTTATAGTTTATAGTTCTTTTAGAGATGCCTATATCTCTTTTAGGACAAATCATTTGTAAACGGCTTGTAATTAGTAAATTACTTTGTCTCATCTAAGTGGTGTATGAGCATGACGTAGTTTTATTTTTCTCTAATTACTGCCTTCAAGCAACCTCAGTCAAATCTGCCCTTTGCATTCCTTAGTGACATGCTAGGCAGATTTCAAAACTTTTCTGGTTATTTTTCTATTATTAAAACTCAGTCCAGTTGAAACTCTAACCTCAAACTGGATTTGCATATGACGTCTCCTCCCATCAGCATGGTTTTAACCTGAGACCCGAGGAGCTGAGAGAGGGCGAGGGCCTGGGAAGCGCTGAGCCACCTTCAAGGCTTGGTCTCTCCAGTATGCTGGCAGGAAGGAGGCAGAGAGAGGGGTCTCTCCTTTAACTGCTCTCTGTGGTTCCTCTCCTCAAGGGCTGCTCCTTTTCTCAGGGAGATATTAACCAGCTGTAGACACCCCCCCATGTGGTTGGTGTTCAAACACCTGCTCTTCAAACAGCCCATGTGGGATCTCTGGCTTCTCTGACTCAGGAGACCCAACCCTGGCTCCACCTCTTCCACCCCTCCCCTTCTTTCCCCCACCCCACCCCTGCCACCCACAGCTTGCACCTGCAGAGGACCAAAGACTGCCACAGCACCACGGACCCCTCTCAGGGGCAGCTCTTTTAAGTGATGCAAGCCCACCTACCTTCCAGGGTGTTCTCCAGGCCCACGGAAGACACTCGTGTCCTCACCATGGCCATACGTCTCAACCCCTCCATCTCCCAGTCCTCTTTCCTCTGTTCAGGTGAGATCAGATGCGACCGGCCAGTGCACATCAGCAAGTCACCCCCTTGGAGACCAGGATGCCCACCTCCCCTTCTCCAGCTGCTACAGGTAATTTCCTTGGAGCCTCCCTGTCACTGGCTTGAGGAGGGGAGTGGCATCTAACTCATTCCTCCCTTGCCCAGGGGACAGAGAGGAAATGACTTTTCAACACAAATACCGCACAGCTATGGCTTCTTTTCTCTCCTTCTTCACTCCTTAGTTTTTTTATATAGATGTGGGGGTGCGGGGGCTGGGGGGCAAGTGGCTGGTGGTAGAGGGACTATTCATTACTTGCTAATAAGCCTAGAGGAAGTGGCTTCCAGACTCCACGAGTAGGTGGCTCTCTCCACAATGGCAGATTATTCTCACCTGTGGTTTTCAGCTGTGGGCTCCAGCTCCCATTTGGGAGTATCAGCAAAAAGATCACTCAACAGCCTTCAGCAGGCTTCAACAGAAAAATGCACAAGCTTTTAAAAAATAAAGAGAATATTTTCACCACAGATTCCAAGGCACAAATCTGTCTGTCAGGGATGAGAGGGACAGTGCGTCTTTTTCGTGTGGGCACAGAAATCCTCTCCTATCCAAAAAGTTCATTGTCTTGTGAGCCAGTCAGGAAGGAAGGACCGTTTGCCCAGCTGAAGAGGCCAAACAGCTGCTTGGTGACAGGGAAGAGACCCTTAAGGCTTCGGGACCCTCTGGTGCCTCCTTGATAACTGAGGGAGGCCATGCTCGAAATTCCGGAGCCCATAGAGAGTTCGGTCTCCCCTCATCCTCCAGTCCCCACTTCACCCCCACATTCAGTTGATAAGCCACCAATTGGAGGACAAATCTGAAGAACATAGAACACAGACAATTCAGATAAGTCTGAGGGAAGGAGAATTGTTATCAATAGAGGATATTGCCTCTGTGATTTTCAGAGTAGACCCCTGAAGAGATGTGGCTTTTATTTTCCAGCCCGATATAGAAAAGAAAGGGCTAGCGTGTGGGAGGGCTGCTCTCTCCCTTCCCAGCTCCGCAGCCCCACAGTCACCCAATGCACTGAGGATGAACTTTGCATTCCCTACTGTTCCCCAGGAGCAGAGCGCTGGTTCCTCCGCCCAGGCTGCTGGAAGATACACACTCCAGGAGCAGTGCCCCAACAGATACGAAGCATACTAACCAGTATCTGGCCGAAAGAGCCACTGAACAAATGTTTTTAAACCAAACTGACTTCAAAAGCTTTATATCTAGCAAAGGACCCAAAAATGTAAAGAAAAAATATCAACCTAGATACATGACAGTTACAGAGAGAAGTGCCCAGGGCTGGCTGACGGGTAGGGGAACCAGCCTTAAGTTGGAGCAGGGGCGTATGGTCTGGATGCTCTGCCTCCAAGAGTATGGACAAGCAGAAGAAGCTCAAGACCAGAGGAGAGGCTCACTGTCTTCTATAAACCCTGTGGTCGGACGTAGGGCTCTCCCAGTCCTGCAGGCAGGAGGGCATACCAAAGCTCCCGCTCAGAGAGAAGACTAGAAAAGATATTCTCTCACCAGAGCCAGCAAGATGGCAGATTGAACCTACCAAAAACTAAAGTTTGCTTGGTTTGATCTAGTATCTAACCTGGACAGTGTTAATAAGTAAAAGCTACCTGCCACAGTATAACAATCCTGAGGCAGGTCACTTTCTTTATCCCCATTTTATAGATGAGCAAACTGAGGCGGAGAGAAGTTATGTGACTTGCCCATGTTTACACAGTTTATAAGTGGAGTCAGGTTTAAATCTGATCCAATAATCCAATAAGTGCTCTTAACCACTTGGCTTTGCAGTTTCTCATGAACAAGAAAAGAGTTCCCACCCCAGGACCACCCAAAGAAAAAGGCTCCTCCTGAACGTGCTATTTCCTACTCCAATTAGCAGTGAAGGGCAGGTGGAATGAGTCAGAGGAAAAGACTGAGAAGTTGGGGAAATGGCCTCCTTCTTCACAGGCAGTCATGGAAGGAATATTTAGGTTGACTTCCAGGGTTTTCAGGAAGAAAAGAGTAACATTCCTTCCATCTCACTGCAGTTCCCCACCCGTCCACCCCCAAAAATCCTCGCTCACAAACCCAGCTGTCAGGGCCAGCCCTTTGGTAAGTGACTGATAGGGTTGAGGCACCACCTAGTGGCTTAAACTGAAAATACCCCCACAGGCTGTCCCTGGAGAACCCCAGGCAAAGAGGGCAACGGCGATCTGTCCGAGGCAGGAAAAGGGAACTGGAAAGCAAAAACTGCCCCCACTCAAAGACTTTCTGCCTTCCCTGTAGCCCATAGCCACACATCATTAAAAGGCATTTTTTTATGCCAGCCTGTGTAAGGGTTTACCCAGCATACTGGGAACAAAGCAAGAGCTAGAATCCAGGAGACCTGGACCCCAGACTCCAGCCACTTACTGTCCAAAAACTGGAAAACTGTGTCTCCTAAGATCTCTCCCCAGGACTGTGGGCCCCCCTGGATAACTGTGGGCTGTATTCAGCATCTGGGGGAGACTCAATAGAGAAGCTAGTGACGATGAAGGAGCCGGCAAAGAAAGGGAAATGGGCAAGAGGAAGTTCTTTCTTCTCAAAGAACAGTTTCTGCTGAGTTTATGCAGAAACCTCTGAGTCAAGGGCGGGGGAGCAGAGGGCACTATTGCAGGGGGGACCCCTCCTTCCTTGCTGTTTCAGGAGTTGTTAGTGGGTGTCCATCCCTTGTCCCTTATTTCGCACAGTTAAGGAGCAGTCCAAGGAGACCAGATCAAGCGGGAGCGCGGTGGCCCCGATGCCCCTGCAGGAGAGGGGTTGGCAGGTTAGGTCAACGCCCCCGGCAGAGCTGTAGTCTAGATCAGGCACGTGATGACGGAGAGCTGCAGGTAAGAAGAGACAACTAGGAGGTCCAGTCTGAGGGAACAGGGTGTAAGTACAGCTTCTAGAACGCTGGGCAAGGTTCGTGCTTTGGTGCTGGTACAGACGAGGCTGTTCACTGGTGAAATCGATGCAGAGTGTAGGGCCCAGCCCCAGGAAACCAGGCTGCTGACTGGGCTCCCCCCACCCTACCTCTAGAAACCCAGGGGGATGGAGAAATTCCAAGCAAGCAAAGGATCAGACAGGAGAGGTCTGCACAGACCAAAGTAGCTTCAGGAAGCAGCCGAATGCAGTGTCCGTCAATGCCAGGTTCAGCGATGGTCCATCTACACAGATTGGTCCCGAGTCCGTTTAGGTTAGCATTGTGCTTGGTGTAATAGACTCTTTTTTTTTTTTAAGATTTTATTTATTTATTTGAGACAGAATGAGAGACAGAGAGCACGAGAGGGAAGAGGGCAGAGGAGGAAGCAGACCCCCCGCTGAGCAGGGAGCCCAATGCGGGACTCGATCCCAGGACTCCAGGATCATGACCTGAGCCGAAGGCAGTTGCTTAACCAACTGAGCCACCCAGGCACCCTGGGGTAATAGACTCTTGACTCTGCAGGAACCAAGGTTCTGGTACATTTTCTCAGAATGAGCCGCCAAATGTTCTTTTCAGTCCCTGGGCTTTATTATATATACCTACTCTCGGGCACCCAGCCCCTGCAAGCCCAGGACTCAGACCAAGGCAGAGGATATTTCCCCTTTTTGAGCCTCAAGAGTTCTTGCCCTTTGGCACAGCTGGACTGGCATCCATCCACCCCTTCACCTTCCTGTTAGTCTCTCTGCTCGAGTTCCTGAAGCTCCAGGCTCCCCGGACTCCGTTCTCTCTCGTCTATTTTGGCTCACCTTTATTTTCGGTTTTCCATGTTGGTTCTATCTTTGGGTGAAGTGTGGCTTCTTCACCTCTTGTTCCACACTGAGCTCAGGGCTTAGTCTCAACAGTGGTCATGTGGCCTTATTGGTCAGGGTTGTCCCGTCGAGAGCCTCTCCAATCTCCGTCTGATCCTTCCCACAGCTGCCAGACCGCCGTCTCTCCCTACTGCAAAGGCTGAGACCACTGAAGAGCTCCCTGAACTCGTTCCAACCAGAGGAGTCACCCCGAGACTGTCATCTGTCTGTCATACAGAGCTGGTTTGCATGCCCTGAGATCAGCGAATGGAAGAACCTTGCTCTGTAGAGGTCAGTGGCGTCACGGACTTGTGTATGTTCCCCACTGGATTTGTGTGAGAGGCTAAACTGCTGTAGAAAAGACCTTGAATTCCAGTGGCTTAAAAATCAAGTTCACTTCTCCTTTATGCTACAGTTCAGAAAGATAGCAAGCCGTTCGCCGCACACAGTCATTTGAGGACTCTCCTAATTTATTTCTTCCCCACATTTTCGAGGATTCTCATATATTCAATAAATATTTGAGCACTTGCTATTTAAAAGGTGCTGGGTTACATTCTGCAGGAGTCACCATCTGAGCCTTCTCGGAACTCGTGATCTAATGAGATGAAGCAAGTCAATGAAGAAGTATGTTCAGAAAAGAGAAACAAGCACAATAGAGTCTGTAGGGTTAAAAGGAGGGAGGAATCACCTTCCAATAAGGACAACGGGAAAGCCTTCACTGAAGAAGTCATACAGGAGATGAGATTTGAAAGACTCACAAAATTTCAAGAGATAAAGAAGAGGAGAACAAAATGTCGCCAGGGGAGAGAACAGGGGGAGACAAAGCTTGAAAGTAATGAAATGTGGGAAAAGCAGGAAGCAGTGAGCATAAGAGTTTAGGGTCTGAGGGATGCCTGGATGGCTCAGCCGTTAAGCATCTGCCTTCGGCTCAGGTCATGGCCCAGGGGTCCTGGGATCGAGCCCCGCATCGGGCTCCCTGCTCCGTGGGAAGCCTGTTCTCCCTCTCCCTCTGCCCCTGCTTGTGTTCCCTCTCTCACTGTGTCTCTCTCTGTCAAATAAATAAATAAAATCTTTAAAAAAAAAAAAAAACTTGAGAACTACCATTTAAAAAAAAAAAAAGAGTTTAATGTCTGAGCCCAACAAGATTCCAAGGGGGAGGGCAGAGCCCCCTGCAGAGGACCAGATGAGGAACCTGTCCTGCATTTGGTGGGCTATCCGGTATCTTTTGGGACTTGAGGTTGGGGGATGAATGATCATAGCTCTGAGGTTGGTTGAGATGGGTGGAGTGAAGGAGGAGGCAAAACAGGGAGGAGAAAACACAGGCTGGAGCAGGCTAAAGGTACAGAGAAGGATCGTGAAGGGAACCCACAAAGGAGGCGGGACTGACAAGATTTGACCACTGGTTGAACACAGTGTCAGTGACACACAAAATCATGGTGTGTCTTACAGTCACTGGTGCTCAGCTTCAGGAAGATATGACACTTGGTCCAAGTAAATGCAAAGACCTTCTCATCATTGCCGACCAGGCTGTACCTGACGAGAAGCTGTTTGTTACGGCGGTTTATCAGGTCCCCCAGCTCGTCCTGCGAGTGTGCTCAGGGACAAGAAAGCAAGAATCCCCAAGTGCGCTCACCTACCTTCCCACGGGGAGGAATTCACCTTCAGCACCAATATACCAGCTCGCTCAGCTTTTTCCCCCATCCCTAAAGCCCCCTCTAGTGGATTCTGGAATGGCTCAGGGAACTGACTGATTTCTTTAACTGTAAGGCTCAGAGTCCAAGAACCCTCTTCCAGCCCCGTGCGCCGCTCAGCAAATAAACCCATCCCCCTCCCCCTCCCTGAAGAGATACTTCCAGCAACCTCATGCTTCCCGACGGTCCAGTGGATGGCACAGGATGGCACAGCCTGAGAAACAACATAACTGCATGCCTGAAGGCCTCTCAGACCATCTCATTCACCCTCTCCTGTGACTGTGGCTCAGCCTCCCCGGAAGCCGGCCCTGCTGCCAAAGTAGCCCCCTGGGGTGCGGCCTCCAGACGCCTCATGCTCTGGCGTGCCTCCAGCAAAACGCCAGGATCAACTGAATCACTTTTCTCTGACCCAGCAGGCCCAGGCCTGCATTTTCTTCCATGCAAACTGAGGAATACAAGCTGCCTGTTCCGTGTCCCTCCAGTGGAAACGGTCTATCATCCACCACCGAGCTTCCATATGCCCACGGCCAGAGTATTTGCAAAACAGTTATTTTCAGATTTGAAGGAAAAGCTACGGCCATGAAACTGGCCATGTGTAGAAGGACTGGATGATGAGTGGCCAGGTCCCCTCGTTACACACCCCAGGCCGATCTCCCTAAAAGACAATCCAGCTGGCTTAGAGTGGCCGTATCTGGCACCTTCCCTGTCCTCCTCTGTACATCAGGTCTACTTCGAGCCATCTGCACCCTTACTCAGTAAACTACGATGGCCAAGGCCCCTCCTCTCTGCTCAGTCTTCATCAGGATCACTACGACCCCCTCACGAAGCAGAACCCAGAAAGGGGCGTTCAGGCCACAGCAGCAGACACCTGGGCAGGTGTGGGCAGAAAAGGAACGTCTGTCTGCATGTGTGAAGCCCCCTGGTCCCACTGGGCAGGTGCTTGTTCATGCCTAAAAGAAAGAAATGCTTCTCCTTTCTCTACTCACAACACTCGTGACACCAAATGTGTGGGTTTTCACCCACCAAGCAATTCTCCAATTCGCAGCAGATCCCACTGGGTGTCCTACAATTTAACTCCGTGTTGACACTGACTACCCGGAGTTAGTGCAGAGCCCGCAGGCTGAGGGCTCAGTCCCATCAGACTGCCTCCCCACTTCAGATGCCAATTACAAGCCATAGGCTCTCACCTGTACTTCTGACTGGCAGGCTATCCATCAGGAATTCCCATGACCCCTCCTTGGATTCAATAATTTGCTAGAAGATTCATAGAACCCAGGGAAACAGTTTACTTGCTATTCTTGATTTATTACAAATGAGGCAACTGAGGTTGCCTTCCAGGCATCTCAATGTGTTCACCAACCCTTCAGCTTTCTGGACCACATAATTTAGGGGTTTTCATGGAGACTTCATTACGTAGGCAAGATCGATATTAACTCAGTCTCTGGTCCCTCTCCCCTCCCCAGAGGATGGAGTGTGGAGCTGGAAGTTGCAAGCTTCTCAACATGGCTTGGTCTTCCTGGTGACCAGCCCCCATCCTGAGGCTATGCAGGTGACGAAGCGTCACCTTGATAGAGCAAAAGATGTTCCTGTCATCCAGGAAATTCCAAGGGATTTAGGAGCTCTGGGCCAGGAACTGGAGCCAAACACCAATATCAGAAAAAGCAAAATGCTCCTAGCACCCCTGTCATTCAGGAAATTACAAAGGTTTTAGGAGCCCTGTGTCAAGAACCCAGCGCAGAGACCAAATATGTATTTCATATTATGTCACAGTGCCCATTCATTTCTCCATTTAAGAGGCGTGTGTTGCTGCATATATCTCCTCAGTTCTGCTCATGCACCCCCGTAATAAGGGAGCCCCTGGGCTCCTATGCGTTATGCCAAGGGAGCTCAGCCACTGAATCACCTGCTCCCTTCAACCATCCCTCAAGGATAGGCCAGAAAAATAGGAAAGTCCTGGAATAAAGGCAAGGTGGGGGGAAACAGGGAGTGCCTTGGTCCCCATTTTGTCATGCCTGCTCCAGGGTCCCTTGCACCTGCCATGTACACCCTTACCCACCATAACTACCTTATAGCAAATTTATCAGTGAAGTCCCTGCCAAGTTGTCAGGCGCCCAGCCCCGGAGTGAATAAAAAAGCTGATACAGAAACATTGCGGTTGGAATATCTGAGGGGTGTTCCCGATACAGGATAAAGGAGACACATACTAATCATGCCTGTGCTATGCGGATTTGTGTTCATTCTACCAAAACATACCCTTGTTTCACCCTCTTAACAGGCTGTCCCAGACCATCATCAGACCTCTCTTGGACCCAACAACCTGTCTCTGTCGTGCCATGTCTCTGAACCCACCAGCAACTGAAGCAAACACAGACAAAACTTACCGCCACACCCTTCGAGCAACAACCATCCACTCAAATCTGCAAACACTCTTTTCCTTGGGATAAGAAAACAACCTTTCTGGGATCTTTTTTAAAAGTGTATTTAATTCTATGTAAACAATTCTGGAGTTGTATGCAAACACAGCAAGCCTACCAAATAAAGGGTATTTTAAAGCAGAAGCAAGTATCTGTTGCAAATGAATGCATTCCAGCTTTGCCAGTGACATCTAATATCCGAAATGCCTGTGCAGGATTCTGGACATTTCTACATTAACTTCGCTTAGATAGATATAAGATTTTCTAATGATAGAAAAGATAATAAGATTTTCTAGTGATAGAAAATCATATGTCTTTGAGTTTTGGATACAGGACCAGCCTACAGGGAAATGGTTACACACTCCAGTGGTGAGTTCAACTCGTGGAAAGAGAAAGGTATACTCGTGGTGGCATTTCTTTACCAGAGTAATGGGATCTCCTCTGATATACTTTGTCTCTTCTGTCTTGCTGCTTGTGCCCAGAAACTGTTGTTTCTGATGGATTCTACAACCAGGTTCTGCGTGGCCGGCGACCCCCTATAGCAGTGTCCTACTGCAGCGACCACTCACCGTATACACAGCCGAGTGCCGTGGGGATATTGAGAAGAAGAGAAAGACAGCCTGGTCGGGGATCAAGGACGAGTATGCAAACCACTGACCGGCATGGAAAGCAGCATGAAATCAGTGCCATTAGAGAGATTCAAGCGAGAAGCACCATGAAATGGGCCGTTAAATCCATCTTGGTAAAGGTAGCCTTGGGGGCGTGGAGCTTGCTTAACATGCAGATTGCCCAGCATGATCATCAGATATTCCAACTCAGCAAATCTAGGAGAGACTACATTTCCTAAGCATTGCAGGTGATTCTGAGGCAGGTGGCCCAGGACCCCACAGTACGCTGGGATAGAGACTGTGTGGAGGGAAGAAGTGATAGATATGATGAAAGGTAGGACGGGTGCAGATCATAGGGAGCCTCCAACGCTGTGCTAAGCAGGTTGGGTTCTATCAGCAAAGCGTGTCGTATCCATGTTTTAAAATGGTTCCATCCTACTCGAAAGGTCTAAAATCTTCCAGTGCAATGTGGACAAGAATCAACATGCTTGGGGAATTTATTGCAGAAATAGTAAACTTCACTTAAGAATGGTTATTTTATTTTACAATAGAGCTATTCAGTTAGAGGAGTAAGAAAGAATAATTGGGATGACCCCTGCTTGAAAAAGAATACAAATCACGGGGTTATAGGATCAGTGTAGCTATGGCTTTTTGTCTCATTCACTGAAAGGGGTGAAGGAAACAGGTGCTGGAAACTGGGAAATTGAGACAAATTTTGCCTTTTTGGTTTTCTTTTAGAAATGTGGAGACCATAAGAGGTGTATTCTCTCCATAAGAGAAGTGCAGATACAAAGTTTTCAAATCTGTGCATTAGAACACTCTAGAAACTCATTTAATACTACAGATGTTCTTCCAGAGGATCAGGTCTCAAACCATGTGGTCTCGGAACCCTTTTACTCTCTTATAAATTATTGAGGACCCTAATATTGAGGACCCTGCTTTTTAAAAATATGACTTATATCCACATATATATATTTTACATTGGAAATTAAAACTAAGAATTAAGAAAAGATATTTACTATTCACTTAAAATAACAATAATGGACCATTACATATTGATGTAAAAAACAAAAACCAAACCCTTTAATTAAAAATAACTATGCTTCCCAAACAAACAAACAAACAAATTTATTGAGAAGAGTGGCACTATTTTATGATTTGGCAAATCTCTCCTGAACGTCTGGCTTCACAGAAAACAGCTAGACTCTCTTGCATCTGCTCTTCCATTCATGTATCACGTGTCACGTAGCCTCTAGAAGACTCTTCTGTACCTTCACGAGAGAATGAGAGAGTAAAAGGCAAAAAGAGTTAATAGTTTCTGAAATTGGTTTAGACTTTGCAGACCTCCTGAGTCAGTATTCCGGACCCCTGGGGACGTCCAGATCCCACTGATCTGAAATGGGGTAAGAGCATGTGACCCAGAGCCAGGGTGGAGGATTACCAGACCAGACCTATTTCGAGCCCTGAAATTCCAAGTCTCATACCGATCCAGACCAAACTAACTCTATTCAGGACTAGGAGACGGAACCAAAATTAGGTTAAGCGGCAATGTGGGTCCTTGAAGATGAATAAGGGAAATGTCAGAAAGTACCTAAAATTTGGCTGTTTAGGGTTTTTGGTTTTTGGTTTTGTTTTTGTTTTTTTCTCTAAAGGAGTTCCTGACACTGAATATTCCTCAAAAAAGACTGTTTAAAAAAAATAGTAAGTTTGTTTTATTTTTTTATTATTTTTAGAGATGGGAGGGGCAGAGGGAGAAGGAAAGGGAGAATCTTTTATTTGAAATCAATTTAACTAATATATAGTGTATTAGTTTCTGAGGTAGAATTCAGTGATTCAGCAGTTGCATATAACATCCAGTGCTCATTCCATCAAGTGTCCTCCTTAATGTCTATCACCCAATTACCCCATCCCCCCACCTCCTCCCCTCCATCAACCCTTAGTTTCTTTCCTATGGTTAAAAGTCTTCTATGGTTTGTCTTCCTCTCTGATTTCATCTTATGAGAGGGAAAATCATAAGTAGGCTCCCTGCCCAGCGCAGAGCCTGACGTGGGGCTCAATCTCACGACCCTGAGATTATGCCCTGAGCTGAAACCAAGAGTCAGATGCTCAACTGACTGAGACACCCAGGCCCCCCAGTATTTCAGAAGCTTCTGAATTAGAATTGGATGGGGCCGGGCATAGGTATTTTGACCAGGTCCACTGCTAATTCTGAGGTACCGCCAGGTTGAGCAGCCTCTGGTTTAGATCATATATTTGTGTCTTGCATATACTAAGAAGGCTATCCAATTGTATTAAAATGTATTCATTTGTATTCATTTTGATTTTTTCTTCCTAGAATTCTATCTATATCTGAAAGATGCCTTGTTTTTAAAAATTATCTACCCACGGTCTGCGTATTACAGGCACAGAACCTATGTTTCCTACCAGGACACAGGAGCTTTTTCATATGCACTATTTTTTAAAACCTAGCTCTAAATTAAAGAAATAGAAAATGCCACTGTTATTCACAAAACAAATAATGGGTTCCTTGTTTCCATAATAAACTTTTAAGGGAGTCTGTTCCTAATGGAAACTCATTGTTACTAAATAAAAATCTTCTTGGGGAGGAAAAAATTACCTTATATATAATCTACATTGGGGATGCAAATTGTAGAGAAACAGACACCAAAGGATTTGCATGTAATCAAATTTAAAGCAAGTCATCTCAGAAGCATCACTACCATATACAGAAGCCTTTCCCATCAGGATCAGGCTTACCTTGCCAGAGACCGGGATCCCTTATCAAGGAAATATTCACCAGATATCCGGCATCGCTGCTAAGAAGGAAATTCACCAGAACCATCCAGAATGGAAAGTGGTGAGTCAATGTCAATTATTACAATCTTTAAAAAAAAAAACTTTAATAGTCCCAATGTTTACTTTTGACGTCGCAAAGTCATAACGTGAAGCAAAGGACAAGAAGAAATACTCCTAAACTCTGGCTAGAACATATAAAACTATAAAAACACAGACCAGAGACTGACAATTTAGAACTCTTGGTAACATTTTCATAATTCTAGTTGCATTGAATTGCACTAATTGTTAGGTTTACCTTTGCTGCCTAGAGTTTAGGCAGGTACTTATTTTGAAAGATCAACTTTACTGAACGTTATTTTTATAAAACGGAGACTTAGGTATTGCAGCATTCCTTTCCATGATAGCGAAACATTGTGTTAAATGGAACAACTTCTGGTAAGCTCTCAATTATAAGGAATGTGCAGAAGAATCCACTTTTATATAGAACTTGAAGTATCTTTTATTCATGCATCTTGTTTTAGGTTCTTAGTCTAAGAATGAAGGACATGCCACGTGCATGTGATAGGGAAGAGCCTGAGCTATCATTTCATGAATTCAAACTGTCTACAGATCTTTCCCAATTTGTTCGCTCGGAGGATACAGATTTTAGTGTCAACCTAGAGTAAAACCCACCCATTCAGGAACAAATCTGAGATGAAAAAAATTAGAATTTTCAGTGTTAATAAATAATGACCGAATATTTCAAAAATGCCTTGTAAAGTACCTTGAAAGAAAAATTAATATTTTTAAAAATGCTTCAACTCTTCTAAGTCTGATCTCAAAAAATAAGATGATAGAGCCGTCACATAAGAGCATCTGTGAACTGCAGCCTGGAACGGGTAATTGACAGAAGTGCTGAGGTTTGCATCTAGCTGTGAGACTTCGGGCAGGAGGAGGGTAGCCCTGGGGAGGGAGCCATGGGTGCCTGCAATGTGGGCAAACTAAACTCCTGCAGAATCCTAACACCTTAACTAAGTTGGCCTCACTTAAAAAAAGTTCAGTCTCTCTTTCCAGCTGAAGCTTTCATAAATAGTATATGTTATTTTCTGCTGAGTAATTAATATTTGCACGTTTTATTATTAATCATGGAACATGCCTTTCCTTGTATTCTCCTGGAGGTTTCCCATAGTGAAACTAATATGATATCTGCCCTGCAGATCAGCAGTGGAACCACAAACACCAAGCCTCTAGTGGGTGTAGAGCTAGGACTTTGTATTCCTACGTGGGTATCTGCCTCCCCTTCTCATCCTCAGCAAGGCAGGCTGAGCTTGTTAGTGGGCCAGAGAGGGGCATGTGAGCCAGAGGGTGAGCCAACACACCGTATTGATACTGGACCGTCCGGGACCTCATTCTTGGCCCTTCCCTGATAGGCGGAGACATGGAACAGACATGGACACTGTCCATCAATAATCCATCATTCAGGATTTTTCTTCTAATCTGTCTTGAGTGGGAATGTGCCAATCCATACCAGGAGGGACTACAATTCAGAGAGACATCATCTATTATCTTAATTTTTCCACTGTCAAATGATGTGACTCAAGATATGAATTGCTCTTTCCTAAAGTTATGGGATGGTTTTCCGTTCTACTCTTTTTTTATTTCAAGCTCTCTCCATTCCCTTACCTTAGATAGCAAGCGCCTGCTTAGAGAACACAAGGAAATGTATTCCAGAGAGTGTCATCAAAAATAGTAAAATAAGAAAGTGCTTTAAATAAACACCATAAATGTATTGATATTTAATAGCTAAAAACATTTTACGAATCGCCTGCATTTTAAATATTCTATTTCAGAATGTATGCGTTTGTTTTGGTGGAGAAAAATGTTTAATTTTAAAAAACAATAAAGCAACAGCACTATTAAGCATACTATAGTCCAAATTATTTATCAAAATAAACAGCAGTAAGGAGAGGACATGACTGAGACAGTTTGCTGAGTGTACATAATCATAATACAGCCGTACAAAATTTTTTTCCAAATTCTAAAGGATAAGTTGATTCTTCTTAATAAATTTGCTTGTGCTTTCTCTCTGGAAACACAGGTCTTTGTTTTCTCAACAACTGATCTGAATGCAAGTTTGTATCTAGAGTATTTGAATAAAAACTCTTAAGCATCTCCTGGTTTTATGCAGGTGTGGATTCTTTAAATAGACACAGCGCACAGGGGGAAAGAAATGTTTGGGAAAAGGAATACTGGTAGAATTTTTAACTCCTCTCTAAAAAGGACAGGTTAAAGAACTTTCAGAATTCTCGAAACACAAAGAATACTCCAGGTGATAGTTTAAAGAAATTGTTCCCGGTTCCATTGCTTAATTAAAACGTATTTGAATTCGTTTTTTGTGCTGTGTCAAATGTAAGTATTTGCTTTTTTGTAGCACTGCTTCAGAGCAGAGTTCGTGCCCCTGTGTCCCCCTCTACCCACCACCCACACCCCCATGAAGCCCTAGAGAAAAGATTTCATCCACCCCTCTTAGGAAAATGCTGTCTCCCACATTCTGAGTATCTCTACCTTTCCAAACCCTATGGTTTTTCTGTGCCTTCATTTTCCTGTAAGACATTTTATTTACTCCACAAGTATTTATCAAGCATGTCTTTTTTTCCCCCTAAGATTTTATTTATTTATTTGAGATAGAGCAACACCGAGAGAGAGAGAGAGAGAGAGAGAGAGAGAGAGAGAGAGGGAGAGAGAGAATGAGCAGAGTGGGGGAGGGGCAGAGGGAGAAGCGGGCTCTCTGCTGAGCAGGGAGCCGGATGCAGGGCTTGATCCCAGGACCCTGGGATCATGACCTAAGCTGAAGGCAGACGCTAAACCAACCGAGTCACTTAGGCGTCCCACGGGTGCCAGATTCTTGACAACACTGATTATTCCTTTCGCTATGCTCTGTCTTTTTTGCATTTCCTTGATGCTAACACTCTGGTACTTTACATTTCTGACCTCTCATTCCAGCTCCTACCTTCCCTGTCCCCTGCCTTCCCCTGGGCATCAAAACTGTAGCGGCTTCCAAGGCTCCATGCTTGGATGTCTACTCTTCTATTGCTACAAAGTCTTCCTTAGAGAACTTTATTTTTGTAGTTCTAATTACCATAGTTTTAAAGGTGTTTCTTAGAAGTGCTGGTCAGAGCCCCCATCTTGTCTGTAGGCTATTTGAGTCTGATAATGTCCCTACAACCTCAAAGTCCACATGTTCAAAACTGAATTCTTATGTCCCCATGAAAAGTGACTCTCTTCTCTGTCTTCTTGTTTTTTTTTTTTCTTAATCCTGGTGGTCATTTTTATTGTGTGTATGTATGTGTACGTGTGTGTGTGTGTGTGTGTTTTCTTTTGAAAGTTCTCTTAAATCTGTGCTTTCCTCCTCATTTCCACTCTTTCAGGTTAGCCTCTGTTTTACCTTACCCCATTCTCCCCGATTCCTCATCCCCAACCCATTCTAGGGCTCCATCCTCAGATTAATCTTCCAAAATGGTATTCTAAATCTTCCCTCAAAATGACAAAGTCACAATACTCTCCTGTTCAAAAGATTTAGTGGTTTCCATCACCTACAACATAAATCATAATTTTTTACACTCTGGTTTTCAAGACCTTCAGCATGTCCACTATTCTCAACTGCCCCCACAAAAGGATGCTTTCGACAAATAATTATGAAAACTTACTATCTGCCAGGTACCATTCCAGGCATTGACACATGAGATGTTTCAATGAGTAAAAACAAGCAAATATCCCTACGCTCATAGAGCCTATGTTTTAGCAAGGAACAGACAGACAGCAAGCAATAAACTTAATAAATAAGGAAATTATATAGGTCATTATAAAGTGACACATACTACGTAGAAAGAAAAAGTAAAATGGGGTGAAGGGGACTAGGAATGTTTTATGGGAAAGATGCGACTTTAAATATGTTCTCATTGAAAAGATGACATTTGAGCCAAGACATGAAGGGGACAAGGGCATCTAGCCATGTGGATAACTGGGAGAAGAATAATCCAGATGGAGTGGACAGCCAATGCAAAGGTCCTAAGGCAGAAGCAGTGTGCTTGGTGCATTCAGAGACTGGCGGGAGTACAGTGAGCAAGGGGAGAGTATTAGGAGATGAGATCAACGGGATCATGGAACAAGGTTCCATAGAGCCATTCTAGGGACTTTGGTTTTACTCTGAGCGAAATGGGGAGCCATTGTATTGTCCTGAGAGGAGAAGTGACACAACTGTGCTTTCTTGTCTGACTCCTGGGCTGATAACAGACCAGGTCTAGGGTGAAGGGTACTGAAGGCTGTTGCAGTAATCTACATGACAGATGACCCGAGATTGAGCCCAGATACTAGCAGTGGAGGGGGAGGAAAGTCAGCAGCTTCTGGACCTGTTTTGTAGGTAGCCCCATCACGAATTCCTAAAGGACAGTTTGCGAAGCAGGACAAAAAGAGAAGAATGCAGGATGATGCCTAAAGCTTTGGGACCGAGCACCTAGAAAGGTAGAGATGCCACCAACTGAGAAAAGGGACATTTCCAGATAAAGCAAATGCAGAGGGAGAATGGAGTTCAGGTTTGGACCTGCGGAGTTTGCGATGTCTCCTGGACATCAGAGTGAAGATGAATATCCAAGTCTAAAGTCTGAGCTATAGGATATCTATTTGAAATTCATGTACATGGAGATGGCATTTAAGCCCATTAACTCCCATTACGCTAGTTCCTTCCCTTTCAGCATGTGCCTTGCTCCTCCCACCTCTGTGTTTGTTCACACCATGCCTGATGCCTGCAAGACCTTTGTTCCTGCTCCTAACCCATCCACATCCTTCTGAGTCCAACCTGAATCCCGTCCCTTCCCACAAAACTGTCACCGACCACCCAAAGTGTGCTCTTCGCCTCCCCTCCCCTTTCACATGTGAATATCTCATTTCTTTCCCTAAAATAGGATCTCTTTGAGGACATCTGCTATATGTTCTCAACTTATTTTGCATCCCCTGTGGCATTTGGCCCATACTTTGTACCAAGTTGGTGCCGACTGGTACATAAAACTGATTGTTTATGACAAAACTTCAGAAGTTTTGATCTGGTTATTTGCCATCTCATGAACTTTATCCCTCTATTAATTACCATGTGGTTATTTGTTAAACTTATTTAAAATAGGTATATTTCTTCTAGGCTTTTTGGCATACACATAAAGCACAAATTGATGAATCAGATTGAAATCATCAACCCAAAAGCCCTGCAGGAAAAAGTGAAGCCAAGACTGACTGCAGACAGACAAGGGATCCAGCCTGGACCTCTTCAGTTCCCAGCCCTTTCTCTTTCTCAGACCTGCATCCATGCCCACCATCAATCACCAGATGTTCCCCTTTTCTCTCAGCCAGGAATACCCAGGTTAGAGTCGGCCCCCACCTGAACAGGAACCCTATAAAGTCCTCCCTGTTATGTATACCTGAAGTTCTCGAACTTTGGAAAACATTAGAATCACCTGGAGGGCTTATTAAACCATGGCTTGCTAGCCCCAGCCCTAAAGATTCTGATTCAGTACATCTGGAGTAGGGCGTGAGACTCTGCACGTCTGGCAAGTTCCTAGCAATGCTGATGCTGCTGGTCCAGGGATCACACTGTGAGGATCACTGGGGTGCCTTCTCACTTTGACCTATCTCTCTGGCTTTGCCCCCTGTCTTGTTCTGTTAGTGCTTGAGTCACTCTCCTCCTCCAGGTTGCTTCCCGGCACACAACAGCTATCTCAGCCATGGACCAGGCCACCTGGCCACCACCGCTCTCCAGTCCTTCTTTATCCCAGTCTCAGGGATTGAGAGCCAACTTATGCCCTTGCCCGCAATTTCTTGCTTCCTCTTCAGCCTCCTTCCATCAATCTCTCCCCTTTTCCTAAATCTTTAATCCCTTCCTCTGACCTGTTCAAATACCCTCAAATCTCTGCGATCCATAAATATAGAGATATAAAAATATAAGCAAACCTCTCCTTGACCCTGTAGCTCTCTCCAATTATCATCCAACACCTGCTTCCTTTTCTCATTCAAACATCAAGAAGAAATGTCCATCCCTGTCTTGGCCCTTGACATTATGATCTGGCTTCTAGCTACACTTCTAGAGCTTCTCTTGCTAAGGTTGACATCACCCACTGGATGGAAAGCAGTGAATGCTCTCCTGTCCTTATCTTCCTGGACCATTCTCTCCTGCCTTTCATACTTTTCCCTTCTTTCTTGAAATCTCTTCCCCTGAATTCTGTGGATGCCTTATTCCGCTGGTTTTTCCTGGTTCTTCTCCAACTATTTCTTCTATGTTATCTTCTTCATTTCTCTCTTCCTCCTCTGACAACACTTCAAATCTGGACGTTCCCCCAGGCTTTCATCTGTAACTTCCATCTTTACTCCAGAGCTTCCCCAACCAGTGTGTCAGGAGTCGGCATTATAGGAGTTCCCAAGATATAGATCCTCTGGGGCCGTGGTAGCAACCTGGCCTGCTTATCCCAGTGTGCCAGACACATAGTATTGTTCTTAAGTGTGCCATCACGTAACTCTACCTTTCAAACACTCCCCCAGGGAATTCCATCCTCTTTCCTGGTTTCATTACCACCACATCATGATGGCTCCAGAACTTATGTACCCAGACCGATCCCATGGGGAAAACTCAAGAATCACCCTTGAATCTTCCCTCTTCTTTCCCTCCCACCCGGAAATAATTTTCAAATGTCTGCTCCTTGCCCTCCTATCTGCCACTACTCAGAACCCATTATCTCTTGGCGGGGGGGTTCAGTTGGTCAGTCGATTAAGCGTCCGACTCCTGATTTCAGCTCAGGTCATGATCTCAAGGGTCATGAAATTGAGCCCCAAGTTGGGCTCTGCGCTCAGCGTGGAGTCTGCTTAAGATTCTCTCTCTCCTTCTCCCTCATCTCCCTTCCCTCCCTCTCTAAAAAACAAACAAAACAAAAACAAAAACGAGCCTATTATCTCTTGTTTGACTTCTTCTAGAACCCTCCTGACTGATCTCCCTGTGGCTTTGTGATTCTTAAATCCACCCCTACACAGCTGCCAGAAAAGTCTATCTAAAATGCAAATCTAACCATACTGCTCCCTTGCTTAAAAGCTTCCAATGACTCATTGCCCACAGGATGAAGTCCAAACTGTTGCCCACCAGAAACTTCATGACTGAGCTTATTCGTTTCCTCTTCCAGCTTTACTTCCTCCCTCACACACCTGGATCTGTTCCTGCCTCCAGGACTTTGCCCCTGAGGTGTTCGACGCCTGGAATGTTCTTGCCCACTTTACCCTGCCTCCAGCTTGGGTTCCCCTCTACCCTCCCCAGTCCCTCCCCACTCTCACAAGGAATTGACACTGTGTTTTTCAGAATATCCTAGGCATAATTTTGTTGTTGCACTTAGCACCTTTGCATTAAAATTATCTTCTAAGTTTCTCTCTCCTCCCACTAGATAGCAAATTCTTTCATATCCCCAGTTCTGACACGGTGCCTGACACATAAAAAATACTTGGATATATCATTGATGAGTAAATGTGGCCTTAGGCTTTTCCAAAAATGAAAGTATCACATATATTCTAGAAGCAGCACCTAGATGCCTTTGGAAAGTCCTCAAGTTTAAAGTCCTCAAGCTTTAAACTGGAGGCTAATTTGAAAGAAGTACTTCAAGCCTCTTTAGTTAGAAGATATATAGACCAAAATTAGATCCTGTCCAACTTAGATCCATAGGACCATTCAAATAATTTTATTTTGCTGAAATCAGGTTTCTGTGTGGTTTTATTTGAACTAAATAATACATTGCCTTGGAACCTAGATTTTTTTTTTCCCCTCCTTCATTGTGTCCAGGCATTTTGTACAAAACTTGGTAGTTTGGCATATTTTCACATGCCCATCTTAGAAAACGCTGCAGCGAGATTTTAGGGACAAAGAAGCTGGGGCTAGGAGGTTGTGATAGTCCCCCATCCGTGAGCAGAGGACACATGGTCACGTAGGCACTGCCCACTGGGCCAGCAGCCTCCTCCATCAGATGTGCCCCTCGGCCTCCGGTTTGGGTTGTGCTTCTTTCCTTTCTTCCTGCCTTTTATTCTCTTTGTAATGAGATTTGACTCAGAAGTCAAATATATCCCAGACTATCCACAAATTTCACCAGATCAGAGAACTTTTTTAGTGATATGCCCACACATAAATGTGTGAGTACCTTCTGCCGTGCGCACCGATGCTGAATTCTGTACCAGCTGAAATTGCTAGTAAGCAAGCCAGCAACAGCTCAGTTAAAATGAATTGAAACCATCCCAACCTATTACAGAACAGTGATTTCAGAGGTAGAAAATATCTTCTAGTTCCTGCAGTTCAGCTACGATTCAGTGCTCGAATGCTTCTGTAATTGTCCAAACAGAAGTTTCTCCTGTCGTTGCTTGACCGTCCTCTATGACTCACTATCCCGAGGAGCAGTGTTCCCAATTTCAGAACCTTGGGGAAACATTTTTCTCTATAGTCTGTTATCTCTAATTTCCTCATGGTCAAAATAGCAAATGTTCCCTGTTGTTAGAGCTACGATCTAACCTAAGTCTGGATCCCAGTTCCATTGCTTATTGGCAGCTACGAGACTTAGGCAAATAATTTAGTTAGCCCTGGACCTCAGTCTCTTCATTCGTAAAATGGATCAAATGAAATAATACAGGTAAATTATCAAGCATACCAATAGGTTCGGTAAGTGCTCAATAAATATTTGTTAAATGAATGGGAAACATTCATTAGACTCTTCCCTTATCCTTGGCCTAGTTTCAAAGCAGCAACTCTCCATGTTGAAAGACTGTACTTTCAATAATAAAAACTGCTTAATTTAATTGTGCAGTAAACAGAAACAGATGGCTTTCTTCTTAGGAACATAATCTTAAAGCAGTCCGGTTGACCAGCTCACCCACATCAGGTAGGAATATGATATGGCAGTAATGCTGTCACTCTGCAAACTGAATCATGCAAATCTAACTTTTGCATCAGGTAGTAAGAAGCATTATTCCAAGGTGCATCCGATTCCTGATCTTGCGACTGAAGCATAAATTGTAAGCCTTCCTGGAATAAACCTTGAGGGTACAAAAAAGACAACATTCTGAAGAGCTGTTGTGTAGAAGGTGGGATAGTGGGGTGTTTTTTTTTTTCCACGTAAGCAGAGCTTGGATGAATTTCTATCAAAGAAAGAGACTAAGTGACTTCTATTGAAGCCACTTCAAATTCAAGAAGCCTGTCATTCTATTGAGCAAACAGCATCACAATGACCAGCCCTTGAATACAACCCCCAGGGAGGTTAACCTGTCACTCCATCCACCTTTGATCCTTGCTTCCATTTGCTTAAGTCCCAGGAGACTACAGCAAACGCGTGTATCAAGGCGTGCGAGTCAAGCACACAGTCAAAGATCTACTGGCAGAAAAACGGTCCAGGCAGACAAGTAACTCAAGATTTAATGTAAGTCTCGATTTAATTCATTCTGAAGCCTTTGCGAGCCTAAATCCCCTTTTAAGGTTAGTTATTCCTCTCTCCCTTCTCTAGACACCAGGTCTCACTTCTCGGGTCTGATGTTAATGGTCATCAACATGTTATTCTAAATCTGGTAGAGATGGCTTAGAAAACGCCTTTCTGTAGCATGCGAAATCATATTGAAACATCCCAGTTGGCGATGTCTTCTGTCTGCCCTCTGTGTCTTCATAAATAGCTCCACCCTGTGCTTAAAATGTTTCAGTCCTTGCACCCAGACCTCCAAAAGCAAGTCTAGAGTGAGAGTAGCAGTTGGCTACCAAGATGGGTTTGTGATTGCTTAGTCTATTGGTAACATGTAGCGACATGAATGTCAGGCGTCCCTTGTGTATTGCTGGGTGCAGGACACAAAAGCAAATGTGGGAAGCGTGTACAGCACTTTACCGGGGCTGGCGCACCCCGGGCAATTGTTCTTGGCCGGGGGGGGGGGGGGGGGGGGGCGCTGCTCAGAACGTGGGCTCAGCGTTCAACACCACTCCTCAATCAAACTGCTGGGACATGTTTCAAGTGAGCCAACTCCAGATTCTATTTCCTCCCATCCAAGAACTTTTATTGCACATCTTCTGTCTTCCTTTATTTTAAAGCACCTCTTCTCTTCTAGTTCAACAAATGGAGCTTAGATGATAAAAATAAAATCAGAGTAATTGGCTCCTTATCTGTTCCTAGTGCAGTGTTTCTCAGTGTCCGCTCAAAGTCATGGGGGTGTGTGTTACAAATATCCATACCAATTTAGTCTCTTGAGGGAGAGAAAGGAGGAGAGATGGGGGGAGGGGGGGGATTCAATTTTATTTTTTTAAGATCTTATTTATTTATTTGAGAGCGAGAAGGAGCAGGGAGGGGGAGGGGCAGAGGCAGAAGGAGAAGCAGACTCCCCGCTGAGCAGGGAGCCCCACGCGGGACTCGATCCCAGGACCTTGAGATCATGACCTGAGCCCAAGGCATATGCTTAACCGACTGAGCCACCCAGGCGCCTGAGAGAGGGAATTCAGAGTCTATTCCAAATGAACCACGGCTTTGTGGAAGTAATGTGGATTGGCCACAGCTACAGCCAGAATTGTGAGATCTAATGGACGTTCCAGTCATACTGTCAATAGGGAAGGCAGGAATCACAGATTAAAGACATAGTCAAGGAACAGAGACTGTATCTGCCCAGTGTGAGTGAGGCTCTAACTCACCCCTTGGCATCATCATCAATACCTACATACAATGAGAAGGCACAATGCCACACAGAATTACAGAAAAAGACAAGAAAGCATAGTATTTCCAAATGGTGGATATAACTGTATTCTTCTTTAAAAAATTACCTAACATTTTTTGCTTAAGATCTGTGACTATCACATAATCTGTTTTCATTATTTTTTGATGTTTCACTCTTTCAGAGATGTAACAATATAAACATAATTCATAATAAGCCATATTGTTTGATTTTATTTTAAAATGCAGATTCCTGGTCTCTGTCCCATTATCTATTAACGTAGAGATTTTGAACTGGAGCCAGGGAATGGTCATTTTTAACCTGCTCCTTGGGTGATTCCTTTGCACATCAGAGTTTGAGAACTTGACCATAGAGCAAAGAGCAGGGGTTCAAGGCTCACACGGCCGATGTTCTCATCTCTACCCAGATCACAGTTGAGCTATTACTGTTGGCCCAGTGACATTGACAGTGTTAGAGTGAAAGTGGAGACAAGAAACACATAATATATAATCTGTGCCATTAAACACCAAATAACCTGGTGGAAAAGAAAAAGATTTCTACATTTAAAAAATACAAGGCTGCATAACCAAGCTCTAGACTAAAGACAAAGGACCAGGCAGCACAGCCGTGTGATGTGAAGACCACAATCCTATTTACATAAAGACAGTTTAAAGTGCATTTCCTGTGTTGTCTCACTGGATGGACACACTAATCCTGTGAAACTGATATTTACATGGTTTCCCATTTTACAGATGGAAAGGTTGAGAAGAAGAGGCAGGAAGTGATGGTTTTCAGGTTGCACAGTTAGTAGGTGGTAGGTCTTCTGGCTCCCAATTCAATATTCCTTTAAAAGGGACAGACCTATGTGGGTTGGGGTAGAACGATCTCTGATTCACGCTGTCTTAGTCCATTTGGGCTGCTATAATGAAATACCACAGACTGGGTGGCTTATAAGCAGCAAGTATTTATCTCTCACAGCTCTGGAAGCTGGAAGTCCAAGTTCTGGGGGCCAGCATAGCCAGATGCTGGTGAGGACCCTCTTCTGGGTTGCAGACTGCTGACTTCTGATTGTACCCTCACTTGGAGGAAGGGCCTAAGGAGCTCTCTGGGGGGCTCTTTTATAAGGGCACTAATAGCACTCGTGAGGGCTCCACCCTCATGACCTATTCACCTCCCAAAGGCCCCACGTCTTAATAACATCATATTGGACATTAGGATTTCAACATGGATTTTGGAAGGATTCAGACATTCAGACCATAGCACATGCAAACAAAGAAAATCAAAACACAGGAAAATATACCACATGGAAAGAACTTCTAGGATAAAAAAGGTACAAACCCGCCCTAACTATGGTAGTTCTTCTCAGGCATCAAGTGCATAGACAGCATGAACTTAGCCTTGTCTACAGGTTCACATATATTATCTAATATCTCAACACTAGTGTCTTACTCTCATCCTACTCCAATGCCCTGTTAAATTTAGGTAATTAAATGCATACTTTCCCAAAATATGGTTATTTGGGCTTAAGGTATCTCCATAAATTGATTTTACTGTCCACCTGTTAACCACTATTCTAGAAGATCTGTATATCTCAAGAAAGACACTATAATCCTATTTCTGTCCCTGTTGCAAGGCCAACCTGATGAGCAGGAATCATGGAGAATCATGTTGCTGGTGGGCACCTGGGGTTCTAATTGCATGGATAATACTGAACCTACCTTCTCTTTCAGATGCCAGTGCCCCAGGCAGCAGTGAGTTGAATGTCTCGAATAAGTTCAGATGGGGAACCCATCCTTAGGCATGTTCAAACTTTGCTACAGACACCATGGGTAATAACCAATGAGAGGGCAGCTCGAGGAGACTGGAGACACTACCATACAGTTCTGTCATATAGAGTGTGCTAGGCCAAGAGAGGGACCCCCCAAAGATCCCACATCAAAACCTCGGAACCTGTGAATGTTCCTTTCTGTGGCAAAGTAGGTGATTCAGCTAAGGATCTTCAGAAGAGGCACCTACTCTAGATTATCCAAGTAGATACTGCCCTGCATTACCCTGAATGCAATTACATGCATCCTCATGAGAGAGGGTTTGAGAAAGACACACACACATACAGAGGAGAAGACACACGAAACAGTAAGAGGCAGGGCGGTCGGGAGGCAGAGGTTGGAGTCACGCAGACACAAGCCAAGGAATGTGGGCAGCCACTGAAAGCTGAAAGACGCAAAGGGTAGATGCTCCCCTAGAGTCCCACAGGGAGCACAGCCCTGCCAGCACGTTGATTTGGGCTTCTGGCTCCCAGAACCATACAGATAGATATTTCAGTTTTTTTTAGCCACCCAGGTTGTGGCAATTTGTTACAGCAGACCTAGGAAGCTAATACACATACATGATGAAAATACATCCCTCTGGATAAGTAGCCTTTAGGAAGTATCCACTGATGCCCAAATTGGTGCTCTACTCTTTGTGACAGCACTTTGATAAGTTTACACAGGCTGTGTTAATCCATCTTTACCACAGTTTCCTTCAAGAACATCTGTTTTTGATACCATGAAATGTTTTTCACATCTTTGCAGTAGGAATTGAAAGAGATTTTCACCAAATACTGGACTTAAAACCACTTCTATACATCCTAGCCATGAGCCTGTGGTTTCCCACTATTACTGTAGACATCTGGTTTTAAATAATGGTTTTTCTCTTTCTTTCTCAGTTTTTTCTGTGTTATTCTTTACTACACTACTCAATCTTCTATCAGAATATTTAAACTATGAGCCATTCACCCACATCTAGTACCAAAAAATATATATAATTAGACTTTTGATGTAGGTTTTTGTGTTTTTTTCAATTACACGATTTCAGTTGAGTTTCATAGAAGCAAATCATTGAAAAAGTCTAATAACATCACAAAATTCAGTGAACTCTCAGTTATCTATAGTATAGAACAAAAAAGGATAACAAGAGGAAGCAGTAAGGCTAATAGCCACAATTTTTCATTTTGCTTTGAAACTGAGTGAACGATTTGCAGGCTCTTGAGCTTTCTAATCAAGTTTTTCTTAAGCTATCATAAAGATTCGTTTAAAATCACTGAGTACACAACAGCTGCCCTGAGGGGAAAAAATTTAACTTACGAAGTAGGAAACGGAGATCAGTCTGGAGTAAAAATTACCAGCAGAATGGGGGCTTACAGGGCAGTGTGGAGGAGATAACAATGAGGCTGGGATCGGGGTCTGCTGTTCGGTTTCTTTTATTGGTTTATTATGTTGCCCATTCATCAAAATGCTGTAAGTGAGGAACAATAAGGAAATAGACAG
Source organism: Neomonachus schauinslandi (assembly GCF_002201575.2). Lineage (NCBI taxonomy): Eukaryota > Metazoa > Chordata > Mammalia > Carnivora > Phocidae > Neomonachus > Neomonachus schauinslandi. Next base: position 102,881,211 of record NC_058413.1, on the reverse strand, counting down.
GAAACTTAATTTAGATTAATATTCTACATAAGCATGAAGGAAAATACATGAAGATTTCTAGGTTGTTTTGGAAGGCCTGAACTGAAGAAAATGTTAAGGCGAGACAGCCCAAATGGGAAATATATTTAGATTATATCAGTCTTGAATTATAAATATTATATACACGTACAGAACAAAAGTTAGCTGTTTCCGTTGTCATGATTCTTTTACATCAACCTCGATTGTTTGCTTTCCAAGTCATAATGACTTACAATTATTTTCTCTTTCTGTATTTTCCTAAATCCTTACATTTAAATTAGCTGCTGAAATCTCCATGCCAAGAACACATAAGATAAAGCCATATTGTCAGCTGGGTGTCTTGGTTAATAATATTTCCTAATTATTTCTGGATGGAAAACATTGTAAACACAGAAAGAAGTATGACAATAGTATATATTGATAGAAAAATTTGGAGCAACAGAAGGTAAATGGTGCCATATAGCGCATTTATGGCTTAGAGTAATTGAAAGTGTTTGATCTTTATTGAGAGATGGCGAAACTCTGTGAGACAGATGTGTATTACCTAGCTCCATCCATAATAACTGTCTGCCTTTCTATCAAGACTGCTAGTTAGAGGTTTGTTTAGTTACATATCCAGCTGCTGTTTTGCAGTACCAATCACATGCACACTTCAGTTACCACCGAGTGTAAACGTGGTGATGTCCGTATCTGCGATTTGCATTTGGATTTCTCGTGAAGTGTTTAAGAAAGTAGGCAATTGGCAACTGTATATTATAGCATCTCAAGATTTCTTTGATTTCTCTGAAGCTTTGAAAAACACATCCAAGACATCTCTTCTACACCAAAAGAAAAAGGATCCGTCCTTAGTCTGTTTCAACCCCTCCTTCTGGCTCTCAGAGATCACAGGCAACTCCTTTTTTCTCACTGGGCCTCAGTGTCCTTGTGACGAGAAGTAGAGGGTCAGGTTCTTCCCATCTCAATATTCAATTTGGCTTGATAGGTTTTCCTGACCTCAGAACATGTCCCACCCACTGACAACACTATCCCCAAGTTCCAAGGCCAAGCTGAACCCCTCTCTGTTCTGATAAAGATAAATCGCCTTTCTTCTCATTCAAGTAGAACTTTGCAGATTGCAGTTGTGAGGGGAATGGGGAACAAAAAAATCACATAAAGCACAAGACCAATTATGTGGAGTGCAAATATTCTGACACTAACTTTAATGTCTAGTCAAAGATTGGTATGGGTGGCACCGTGGAGGTGACTTTGAAGCCTGGGTCTCCTCCTGTCACCCCAGTTCTCTCTGGGGTAGATAAGAATTCTTAATAATAACAGTTATTGTTATTATTAAGTAATAATAATGATATTATTAATTAATTAATAACTTAATTAATAATTAAGTAATCCTATTTACTGCTAGGCTCTGAAATAGGGACTTACAAATATTTTCACTTATATACTTTACAATATATGCCATATATCAACAAGAAGCACAACAGACTTGATAGGGTGGCACTCATATCTATTTTTCTGATGAGGAAAATAAATACCAGGTAGAAAGCATTGGAGTGTAGATTTTTTTTTTTTTTAAGATTTTATTTATTTATTTGACAGAGAGAGACACAGCGAGAGAGGGAACACAAGCAGGGGGAGTGGGAGAGGGAGAAGCAGGCTCCCCGCAGAGCAGGGAGCCCGATGCGGGACTCGATCCCAGGACCCTGGGATCATGACCTGAGCCGAAGGCAGTCGCCTAACCAACTGAGCCACCCAGGCGCCCTGGAGTGTAGATTTGACCCAGGTTTGTTGGATCGCCTTTGTTTTGCCTTCTTAATTTACATCTCTGGTCCAAGGAAGGACTAGCTTTGGAATAATCACTTTGTCTCAGGGCCTCCACTCAGGCCTCTTATCACCCTTCAGATTCCAGGCATGATGTTGGGTCCCGGTCATGACTTTTGCTCCCTCTCAACCCACCTATCCCTGCAGTGATTCCATAGATTGTTTAGATGATGCCACACCCTGTCTCAGTTAGAACCAGCACCCTCTGTTTCTATGATACCCAGACATCCTCAAAAGAACTAGACACGAAAAGTTCTTGATGTCCTTCTAGAACCTATCTCTAGCTCTGTCCTAGAACTTGCTTCCAGACAGTCGTTCCTCTTTGTCATTCCCCACCACTCCTGGACCCCTGATCTCTTGGGCTCACCATGGCACCTGGCCTCTCTATAAAAAGAGGAAAACATTTCCTGAACCAGAGTCATAGCGTACCACACTGACCTTGCAGTTAGGTGAAGTCACCTACCTGCTGCTCTCCCGGAGATCTCTGGGGCCTACCTCACCCAACCCACTTCTCACTGACCATTTCCTCTTGCCCATAACTTACTCTCCTGCTATGCCTTTTGATGAAGTGTGGTTTCTTTTTTTAATATTATCTAACTGCCTGAGAAACTGGTATCCCATGGCTCATTCCTGGGAATGGATGTAGAATGTCACTTCTTCTACTTGAGAAGGCAGAGATGATATTGGCTCCCTTTTGAAGGCTGGAAGAGACAGATCCCTGAGCCCAGGAAAAAGCAGAGTTTACCAGCTCAGTTGACCTGCTATCTCTGGTGATCCACCTCTTAGATGTTCTCCCAGTCTCCACAGTGTCCAGCATTCTCTCATAATTTCACACACTAAAGACTCATATGCATATTCCTGATAAATATAACAGCCACTAAGGAAAGGGAGAGTAACTTCCTTATGCTCTTAACTTCTTATGAAAGGTTGGGAAAAGATGAAGAGAGGTGGACCACCAATGATCTCATTTCCTAGACACTAAGCCAATTTTTAGCGTTCCATGCTAAAGACAGATGGAAGCCTTTACTGATATCAAGATCCAAATTTAATCAAGATATACCCCCCAAAACCTGCTGAAAGTTGGACAGTTTATGGGTTGTGTTACTTCTCTTTGGTATTCTAATGGTGGTGCTACAATAATGAAGAGGCTAAAAGAAGGAAGGCTCTTGAGGTAACTGATTATCCATGCTTTAAATTTAGGGAGTCGGCCATACCTTCCTTTTTCAGGAAAGAAATCCCAGCCATTGCAGCCGTGACTATCTTGTCAAATCAAAGAACAGAGCACTTGTAGGTAAAACTGAATCCATGGTTAGAAGAAGGATAAGATTTGGGCAGTGGTCCCAAACTCTGAAGACATACGAGTGCAAAAATATCTGTACAACTATTACAAGAAATACCCATGCTCTTCTCTGATTTCTTAAAATTTACTATAAAAATTACTTTTTATGTCAACTCTCATAAACTGAACCCATCCTACAATGTTATTTGGCTTTAGTAAGATTTTCCTGGTTGCCTGGACATAGCAAATGGTCATCGGATGACCCAGTGTATCTCTTCCTGCTTTGCTAGTGTTTTATTTTTTCTTATTTTTTAGAAGTACCTGTTCCTCTTGTGTTTGATTGCTAAACCTCTTAGGAAAACTATTATTTTTCTTCAATAAGTACATCTCACTTGCCCTTGTTACCTTTTTTCTGAATTGCCAGCAGAAGGATCCTACTTATTTGTAATGTTTTCAAGGTAATCAGTGTCTACCCAGGAATGTCTCCCCCCCCCCCTTTTGCTCCTTCTTATATTGCAGTGCTTTGTATATTCCTTGTTAAGGTTGCCAGCTAAGCCCCTTTATGAGCCCAGAAAGAATTAAAAAAAAAAAAATTTCTGAGCCGGCAATGCCTTGTCAACTCAAAATGCCCATGTTTGAATACAGAGGTACATATTATGTCCTTGGCATTCATTTGAATGAACGCTTTATCTATGCCTTTCAAAATAGCCCATTGTCTGACTTTAATTAGCCCCCTCTCCTGCCTTGTTTATAGAACTGAACCACATTTCCAGGGCTTTCCACATTCCTCACCCAACCACCTGCTCTTTCACAATTGCAGAAATTTTTTAATAATAATAATAGTAAAGGCGAACCTTTGGCAAGCAACTTATTTTTTCAGCTGTTCTAGTGGTTCTGTATTTTTTTTTTAATATCATAAAATCTAAAATATTTCCTGGTGGTGAATTTTTCCCGCAGCTTGCAAAAATCATCAGGTTCTGCAGTGAAACAGCCATGGCGAGTGCATGTGGCCGGGCCGAACTTCTGCATATTCTGTCCGGGCCCCAGGGTACAGGACCACTTATCACCGAGCAGCCTGGTGGCTCCTGTTGTTCTTACTTAGCTACATAAATACAAACAGCATTCCAAAGGCACACCAGGGGTAAAAAGAAATGTGTTTCATTTTGTAGCTTAGGCAACAGAAATCACTTTCTCACAGAGACAGCCTGGACATCATTTTGTGCCAAGCAGGAGAGTTGTAAAGGTAGAATGTCAAGAAACTGTCAGAAAGGTGGAATTCTGTAACTGTTAGCTTTCCAAAGGACATAAAATAGTTCGTACACCAGAAATGTAAGACACTTGGAATCATAGTTTGTTTTTGTTTTTTTTTTTTTTTTTTGAGATTTACCATAAAGATATGACCTAAATTCTGTTTTTGTAACTTTTATTAAGGAGCTGTTTTAATTACAAAAGAATGCACGGTAAAATTTCAAACAGAATAAAGGGTATAGAGTAAAAAGTAGAAGTCTGCTGACCTCTCCTGCTTACTCATCCCCTTGTCCTACGTCCCCAGGGTCAGGACACTGAGTTCCATATACAATCTTCCAGAATTTTGCTATGACATTTTATTAAAAAGAAATTATGTTGTTGTACTAACAAGTCAACGAACATCAAAATCTATGTTCAATATTTACACGCACTATTATAAACATGCATAAATTAATGTTCTCGTGGTAAATTCCCTTCCCCCAAGAGAGAATCTAAACAAGACTTTAAGTCTTCAGTTTTACCTCTATACATTTGAAGGCTGTAAGCAAACTGTTAACCCTTTTATGTCTCCGTTTTATATCAATTGCATAGTACCTACTTTGCCGGAGGCCGGTGATAACAAAAACAAAGTGCACAGAACCAGAGGAGCAATTTCTTTGTGAGATAAATCCTCTGTGATCTAGGGCTTTGTAGACAAAAGGCAAATGTTTTTAAGGACATATGTGTCAATATTCCTTCCTCACAAATGTTTATTGACCTGTACATTATACTATTAAATCATTTAAGAATGTAGGGGGTTTTTCTTTGTAAATAGTGCAGTCTGAGGGAGACGTGCCAGCCCCCTCTTTATACCCAGGCATCAGCGGGGAAGTTGGTGATAAAGAAGAAAAGACAGAAAGAGACCCGGTAATTAGTACAACTGGACAGGTGGTCAGCAGCCCTCAGCAGCACTCACATGGCGAGTATCAGCCCTTGGCAGGCTCTAAAAGCCACATCCAGTTTGATATAAATGTTACCTGCTGACCTCCTGACATTCCGCCCCTAGGAGAGCCCATCGGACCCCCTCATCGCTGGATTTCTGTTCAGTTGCAATAGCCCATAGACTCACCCATCATCCATTCCTGACCCACATTTTCAGCACCAAGTTAAATTTGCTGGAATGCCAATACCACCAAGTCCACATGGCTAAGGAGCTTCTAAAAGCCCATTGCCTGGTACCGGGCAAAGTCCAAGCTCCTCAGCATGGCTCATAAAAACCCTTTATAACTTGGCTCCTACACCCTCCTCCAGCTTCTCTTCAGCCTTCTGTCTGCACTCTTCCTGCACACATTTCCATGTCGGGGACATGTCAGCTGCACATTCAAGCCTTTGCTTTTCTCCTCAAATATAATGGCCCAGTCTCCTATCTGCTTCTTGATTTCCTCTCATCCTTCAAAACCAGACTCAGATCTCTCCCACAATATAGTGTGTTCAGCCACCTTCCCCCAAGAAGGCAGCAACTCACCCCCACCCCCTACCTGCTCTAAATCAGGCTCTGTCACTTACTAGCTTTGCGACCTTGGACAAGTCCTTTATACTGTCTCATTAGTTTCCCAATCTATAGTCTGGAGATAATAACTTACAACAATCTATTTCATTAGTTAATAGTGAGGATGTGATGATAATGCATGTCAGTCATTTAGCACAGTGCAGAGTAAATAAAGCACATAAATATGCATCCTTAATAAAAATCATGAAACACACACTGATATACACAAAGTGCCTGACATGAAATCTGACATGAAGTAAGTATTCATGAAATGCCAGTCCTCTTACCCCTGTTTATACAGTTATGCAACTGTCTTCCCTATAAATCTGTGTGCTCCCCAAGAACAGAACCCATGCCTTATTCCTCTTTTTATTTCTGGAAACCACCACAGTCCTGATGCATAGTAGGCACGCAGTACATTTTTATGTAATCAACTAAGTGAAACTCTTGCTCCTGACAAACTTGCTTATTATTTCTTGAAGAAGAGTTGTGCTTTCCCACTTCTGTGCTTGGTTCACAAAATTCCTGGCACCTGGGAGCCTCCTTTCTCCTGTCTACATCCCCTCATCCTTCAGTGTCCATTTCAAATCCTCTGTACCTCAGATTCCCCCTTGTCTGACTTCCAGAGTGTGTAGAGCATGGGCCATGCACTTGGAAACTAGGTGCATGGACTCCAATATCTCCCACTATATAACGTGTTCAGTTGCCTTACCCCCAGGCAACAGCTCACCTCCACCCCACCTCCACATTATATGATCTAGCCTGCACTGGAATCCATGAGCTCTGCATCATGAGTGACTTTCTCCTGGGTATGTCTGCATCAGTTACTTGTTGCAACAGAACCCACCCTGACCTTAGAAGGTGATAACTATTATTTATTATTTCCCACAATTCTGTGGGCTGGCTAGATGTTCCTCTGCTGGTTTCCCTGGGGCTCAGTCATGCAGTTGCCCTTAGCTGGAGTTCATCCGTGCTGGGAGTCCAAGATGGCCTCCTTCACATGTCTGGCAGTTGGTAGTGGCCATCAGGAGGAGCATTGGAATTCACTTCCACACTCATCCTCCAGGAGTTGAGACTGACTTCCTTAAAAGATCATAAGGCAGTATTTCAAGCAGAAGAAGGTGAATGCTGCAAATATTCTTGAGGCCTAGACTCTGAAGTACACATGACATTGTTTGTGTTACATTCTGTTAGAGCAAGTTACAAAACCATCCTAGACACAAGGGGTAGAGGGACAGACTCCACTTCTTGGTGAGAGAGGCTGCAAAGCAACTATGGTCATAGTTAATCTACCACAAATGGCTTGTCTCCCTAAGTGGATCCCAATCTAAGCTCTGGAGTGGCATTTTGTCTCACACTTGCAATACTCAGCACCGTGCCTTGTGCATCAGAGGGGCCCAGGAAATGTCTGGTTTGATGGAAGGGTAGGTGCAGAGAACTTGCTTGTTATGTCATTGAGAGCTTGATGGAGCAGAAATTTGGGAATCAGAGACTCTGAGTTTAAATCTAGTTCTGGAATTTACTAGATGGGCAATCTTGGGCACATTACTTAACTTCTCTGATGCTGGGTTTCCTCAGGTAAACCTGAGATGGTAATATCTAGTTTATAATAAGATAACCTCATATAAAGCACCTGACACAAGGTAGATAGATGCTTCCAACTATAGTTCCTATTCATCATGGACTATTTTTATTATTTATGGTTAAATTGCTATGTAGCTCAGATAAGTGGCCCATAAATCAAAACCTGCCTTAAACTACAAAACGAATAAAATTACAAGGGGTTTGGCATAGTTCATTCACGTGTAAGATTTCACACCCATCAGAATGCCCCTGTTTCTGCTACATGCTTTAACATTAACAAAGGCATCTGATTCTCTATGCCCATTTTCTTCTGGAAGAAGAAGGTATTCCAGCCTGACATGGATTTAAAGACTCACTGTGTTACATCCAGCATTAACTCTACATTCATTTCAAAGTTGGAAGAAAATCATATGACTTATGGTGGGTCTAAATTCAGATCTTAAAACATGGGTTTAGGGGTGCCTGGGTGGCTCAGTTAGTTAAGCATCTGCCTCTTGGTTTTGGCTCAAGTCATGATCTCGCATTCATGGGATCCAGCCCCGCATCAGGCTCTGCACTCAGCGTGGAGTCTGCTTCAGATTCTTTCTTTCTCTCCCTCCTGCTCATTCTCTCTCTCTCTCTCTCTCAAATAAATAAATAAATATATAAATCTAAAACAAACCAACAAGCATGGTTTTAGAATGTTCAGTGTAGTATCACCAGCTTGACCCGTCTCTTAACCATAGGTGTGATGACAATGAGATATTAAATATATAAAGTGCTCTGAATTCCTTTAAAAGGGAGCCCAGCTATTCATAAGGGGCTATGATTATTATTATTTTAGCATTAGTAGCAAAAATTAAACAGACGCTTTCTAAACTATGTCATTAGAATTTAAAAATAAATTATATACCAGTGTGAAAAATCTTACGCTAGTCAGAGATCTGTTCCTTAGTACATTTCAATATATTTCTTTAACTAGGTTGGCACCTAAAATATTATAGGGTCATAAAAATGATGATAAATGTACTCAAGGTGATACTCCTAATCTTATCACTTTACTACCTCGGTGACCCATTAGTTCAAATTAACTCATTTTCATGGAGGGGCTTTTGGGGCAGCTGTGAGGCTGCGATGTTAGCTACAGGAAGTTGCAGACTGGCAAATTTCATTCAAATATAAACCTCTGAATTTGGCTACCTGGCATTGCAAGATCCTGTTGTTTGCAGTATGCAAAATAAAAATTATATACCATCTTGCTTGGTCAAAAGTTATGGGCTCTTCAATATCAATTTCAGTACTATTCCTGGAGGATTCATATGATAAGAGGCAACCGTGTGAACACAATATTTTGAACAAGGAAGAAAGGAATGTGAGTTTTCCCTTCGTATGTGCAACGACAACTAGTGACATGCTGAAGACTCATATTTTAGGCTGTTCTTTCTTAACCTATAAAATTTGAGAATGAGATGGAAGAATAAGCACCAGCTCTGAAATCTGTCCAGTGAAGTCCTCCCCAGTCCTTCCTCAGGGCCTTTAGAACTCAATTCTATGTTCTGTGAGAGGCAAACTGACATGGCGCTTATTACTGCCTTTTATATTTACCCCCCTAAATATTTCCCAGGCCACCATAGAGAGGGCAGCACTCATTAGAGCTATAAAATAATTAATTTGATGGAAATGTGTTATGTCAGGATTATAGTAGTGGGTCACAGGAGCCTGTCAAAATTTGTCAAAAGTTATCAAATTGTATGTTTAAAATTTGGGAATTTTATTATATGAAAATTGTACCTTAATAAAGCTGACTCCCCCCCAAAATAGTATATCCACTGAAGGACTAAGTATATATATATATATATATATATATATATGCGTCAGACAGGAAAGTATCAATCTCACTAAGTCTTCTTTGTGACCTTTGGGATAATTACATGCCCTCTCTGGATGTCCCTACGTCTCTTAGATACTAAAAAAAATTTTTAAACTTCGTATGATATTTTCCTCTTTTTATTTTTGAGATATTAGAATTCTGGGGAGGCAGCATGGTGCTTTAGTTAAGAAATGGGCTCTGAAATTCCACAGGTCCTTTTTAGATCCCACCCACCACCATCACTACTGGTTCCACCTAAGTAATGTGGGTTATTTCTCTGTTCTTCAGTCCCTCATCATTAAGAAGAGAATAATATCACCCATCTTTGGGGATTGTGGTTAAATGAGATAATACGTATAACACATTTGGGTGTGTGGTTAACACTTTGCTTATGAAATGACAGGTATGGGTTTATGAATTACTTCTATTATAATTTAAATCTCTGAGAGAATTTTAAAATTATGGGAAAATAAATTCTTTTATGCTGTGCAAAAATAGAAAGGTATCTACATCTAGTTGCAATATTTAGCTATTCAATTGTTTTGGTCAGACTAGATGGTCTGGAGGTGGGGTGATCTCACCCACAACAAAACTGGGTCCTGCATAAAACACCTTTTAATAAGATGTTGACCTGGAAGGAAGTAAGGGAAATCTCCAAAGTGGGGGGACGTGGGAGGAGGAGTGTTGGCATGGGAGGCTGGGGAAAAGTTTGATCAGAAATTAAGCCATTGAGGGCGCCTGGGTGGCTCAGTTGGTTAAGCGACTGCCTTCGGCTCAGGTCATGATCCTGGAGTCCCTGGATCGAGTCCCGCATCGGGCTCCCTGCTCGGCGGGGAGTCTGCTTCGTCCTCTGACCCTATCCCCTCTCATGTGCTCTCTGTCTCTCTCATTCTCTCTGTCTCAAATAAATAAATAAAATCTTTAAAAAAAATAAAAAAATAAATAAAAATTAAAAAAAAAAGAAATTAAGCCATTGAATGATGAGGTGATCACACCAAAAGGCAAGTTCTCCTGAGAACAGGTGTCCAAATCAGCTTTATGCATGAACTGGTCCTTGAATGGTTGCCAAGGTTGGGGAGCTGACCTTGGGACTCCAGGATTAACCTGGGGAACCTGGAAGGGAGCTGACTCCCTAGAAATATAAACATAAATCTTCTGGAGGAAAGCAGTCTCAAATTAGGACCCCAGATTTTACAGATTAAGGTTAACCAGATATAAGCTTTAACCAAAGATCACCAAATGCATAAGGAAGCAAACCACTATGAATGAGAGTCTGCATAAACAATAAACAATAAATTTAAATTCCTAGAACTTTTAGATATTAGAATTACCAAATACAAAATATACGGTAACTCAATAAATAGAAAACAGTCAACTAGAGACTATCAAAAATTACCAAGTGGATTTTTTTTTTAAGATTTTATTTATTTGACAGAGAGAGAGACAGTGAGAGAGGGAACACAAGCAGGGGGAGTGGGAGAGGGAAAAGCAAGCTTCCCGCTGAGCAGGGAGCCCGATGCGGGGCTCGATCCCAGGACCCTGGGATCATGACCTGAGCCGAAGGCAGACGCTTAACGACTGAGCCACCCAGGCGCCCCCCCAAGCAGATTTTTTAAAAATCAGATGGAATTTATAGAAATAAAAAAATATGTATTCATTGATAACTTATAAAATGCAGTGTATTAGTAAAACAACAAATTAACTACAGTTGAAGAAAGAATTAGTGGACTGGATGTAGATCTGAAGAAGTCTATAGCAATTTATAGCAAAATACAGAACAGAGAATCATAGATATAGAGAAAAATAATGGGAGGTTTGGGGTATAGAGAATGAAAGGTTTAACATACATCTAAACAGAGTCCCAGAAGGAGAGAATAGGGATGATACAGACAAGGCAATATTTTAAAGAGAGGACAGTTGAAACTTTTCCAGAGGTAAAATGAGGTTAATTTGAAGAAACTTGAAGACAAAGGGAGTATATTAAAAAGCAGAGATTTAGGGGCACCTAGGTGGCTCGGTCAGTTAGGCGTCTGCCTTCAGCTCAAGTCACAGTCCCAGGGTCCTGGGATCGAGCCCTGCATCTGGCTACCTGCTGAGCAGGGAGCCTGCTTCTCCCTCTCCCTCTGCCTGCTGCTTCCCTTGCTTGTGCTCTCTCTCTGTCAAATAAATAAATAAAATCTTTTTAAAAAATAAAAAGCAGAGATTTAAAAAATGGGCAGAAGAACTGAATAGATATTTTTTCCAAAGAAGATATACCGATGCCCAATAGATACATGAAAAGATGCTCAACATCATTCATCATCAGAGAAATGTAAATCAAAACCACAATGAGACACCACCTCACACCTGTCAGAATGGCTACAATGAAAAACACAAGAAACAACAAGTGTTGGCAAGGATGTGGAGAGAAAGGAACCCTCATGCACCATTGGTGGGAAGAAGGCAAGCTGGTGCAGCCACTGTGGAAGACAGTATGGAGGTTCCTCAAAGAATTAAAAATAGACCTACGCTATGATCCAGTAATTCCATGACTGGGTATTTACCCAAAGAATACAAAAACACTAGGTCAAAGACATATATATGTCATATATATAATGTTTACGGCAGCATTATTTGCAATAGCCAACTCATGAAAGCAGCCCAAGTGTCCTTCAATAGAGGAATGGATAAAGAAGATGTAGTGTGTATGTATATATGCATATACACACACAGTGGACTATTACTCAGCCATAAAAGAGAATAAAATCTTGCCATTTGCAACAACATGGAGGGAGCTAGAGGGTATAATGCTAAGTGAGTAACAAATAGACTCTTAAATACAGAGAACAAACTGGTGGTTGCCATGGGGAGGATGGGTAAAATGGGTGAAGGGGATTAAGAGGTACAAACTTCCAGTTACAAAATAAATGTCATAGGGATGAAAAAGTACAGTGCAGGAAACATAGTCAATAATATTGTGGTAACGTTGTATGGTGACAGATGGTGACTACACTTACCACGATTGAGCACTGAGTAATGTATAGAATTGACAAATCACCATGTTGTACATCTGAAACTAATAATAACATTGTGTGTCAACTATACTTCCATAATAAATTTTTTAAAAAGCGGTCAGAAAGGAAAGAAAAATTGTCCAAAGTATAACTGCAAGGTCAACAGCAATCAGGGAAGCCGAAAGACAGTGAGGTGGTATCTTTGAAGTGCTGAGAGAGGAATAACTATAAGGTTACAACTGTGAACCTAAAAATATTATCTTTCAAGTACAAGAGAAAAAGACATGATATTTTCAGATAAATGAAAACAAACATTTTTACCGCCAACATCACCTACAGGAAAGGAATTTCCTGAAGGATTACTTTAAGAAGATGGAAAATGAATCTAAAAAAAAAAGTCTCGAAGCAGAGTAAGCAAAGAAAATGGTGAACATATGAGTAAATCTAATACAGATTTACTTAATAAGATGATGACAATTATGATGTCTAATTTGGGAAGATGTAATAGAAAGGAACAAGCTAAAATACAAGAGAATAGCATACTCATGTAGATTAGGAGAGGTGTAGTGAGAATTCTAAGGATTTTGTCAGTGGGAGTTTTCAGATATTGTTTGTAGTCTTTGTTAAATATGCAAGGTAAAATGTTATGGGTAACCATAAACAATGAAACCAGAGTTGCAATTTCCACGGCAGGTAGAAGGCAACACTGTGTAGGAGAAATGAACACGAGAGGCTTCTTTTCATCAAACAGTGGATAAAATCAACTAGACTTGCAATCGTGAAACCACTGTGGGGTCTTCGGGCGGTAGAGCTGGGTGGGGGCAGGTGCAGCGCTGGCTGTCCCGCAGTGACAAGGAAGCCTGGGCAGAAGAAGCAGGATTAATAAGAAGATTCCATCCAGGGACCGCTGGTGGTAGAGGAGAACGAGACGAGAGCCTTCACGGCAGAGATGCCGGAAGCTGTAGGGACCAGGTCAGCGTGGACTGAGCTTTCTCCCGGCCTGGGGGAAGAGCGGAAGCAGAGCCATTCCAGCCGACAGAGGTGCGGCTGGCAGGCGCCGAGGGGAGCCTAGGGTGCTGATACTTCTGTCCACGGGGTGGGGCGTGTGCCAGCATCTAGGGGAAGCCTCCGGCCCGCCCAGCCTCGGCCACAGCAGGGAGAGCAGGGGGGAGAAGAACTACAGGACGTCCCCCCCGCCCCCCGGCCCCGGCAGCATTCACACACCGTGCGTACACACGGAAGGTCGCCCAGGCAGAAGCCAGAGGGTGTAGGCACCCAGCCAGACAGAGCTGGGGAAGATGGGCCCTGGCAACATGGGGAAATGTGACCCAACCCAAGTGCTTTGTATTTAATCATCGCCTCCTTTCCTTCCCATATAAGATGTAGGGCACCCTGATCTACACCCACTTCTGAGCCTGCCTGCCCAGCCTTCCCTTCTGCCACTTAAAAGTGTTAACTTCTTAAACAACAAGACACATAAATCAGAACAGGGTTAGAGGAATATGCCATAGATTTGAAGGGGCATAAAGATGCATCTGAGTGATTAGAGCTAACACTTATTTCCTGCTTGCTCTATGGCAGGAACTATTCAAAGCGCTCGGCATATAGGAGATCATTTAATCTCATGTGCCCAAGAGGCAGAGCTGGGATTCAAACACATACACTCTAGTTCCAGAGTCTTCACTCAAAGAATCTGTGCTCCTTCTGAGTGGTTGGAGGATTTTTTTTTTATTTTTTTATTTTTTTTTTTAAAGATTTTATTTATTTATTTGACAGAGAGAGAGAGACAGCGAGAGAGGGAACACAAGCAGGGGGAGCAGGATAGGGAGAGGCAGACTCCCCACTGAGCAGGGAGCCCGATGTGGGGCTCGATCCCAGGACCCTGGGATCATGACCTGAGCCGAAGGCAGACGCTTAACCCAATGAGCCTCCCAGGCGCCCCGATTTTTTTTTTAAAGTAGGTTCCACATCCAGCATGGAGCCCAGTGTGGAGCTTAAACTCACAACCTTGAAATCAATACCTGAGCTGAGATCAAGAGTTGGACGCTTAACCGACTACGCCACCCAGGTGCCCCGTGGTTGGAGGACATTTTGCCTGGAGAAGATTAAGTGCCAGTTTGGTGCTATGAACTGCATGTTTGTGTCCCCTCAGAACTCATACGTTAAAGCCCTAAGCCCCAATAGGATGGTATTTGGTGTTTGGGAGCTAATTAGGTTGTGAGGGTAGAGCCTTTGTGAATGAGATTAGTGCCCTCGTAGGAGAGACACATGAGAGAGATGATCTCTCTTTCTGCTGCATGAAGACAAAGAGAGAAGCCAGCAAAGCAGGCAGAGGGTCCCCGAGACCCCAACGTCGCGGGCACCCTTCCGCCTCCAGCACCGGGAGAAATGTTTCTTGTTTAAACCACCCAGTCTATGGTATCTGGCATAGCAGCCCAAACTGATGAAGACAGCTGGGGAAATAATGGGTTCTCTTGAAATATTTGAAGGGCCATATATGGAAAAAGGATTAAACCCTATTGTGTATGGACCAAAAAGATGAGAAAGAAGAAAGTGATTCTTTTCTGCCTGCTTTGTGACAGTCAGAAGTGCCCAGAGAAGAAATGGGCTTTCTGAGAGGGCACTGGGTTCTGCAGCCCTGAGGCTAACTGCACCCAGTGTTAATAATGTGGGCAGGATTTGGCACTGGTGGTTGCGTGAGGCTCTCTATAAGATCTCTTCCAACTTTTGAGAATCTATAGCGCTGCGAGGGACAGGAGCTCAGATCCAAAGAACTAGATGTTCAGGACTCTTAACTTTTGCAACAGCTATTTTTTCCTAAATAACTTTGTTCCTGGGCAGCGTGGAGCCAGAATTTGCAATTGTACATTTTAGGACTCAGCACACCTGGATACCCTTCCTCCAGAGGTCAGCTTCGGCAACAAGGATGCGTTCCCCACCCCATCCCTAATACCAGCTTAGGTGCCCCCCTCACTCGGTCTTTCCCCAACCACATCACTTCTCATACTACACTGCATCGTCTGCTTCATCATCAGTAATATATTAGTTTCCTAGGGCTACAGTAACAAAGTGCCACAAATGGGGGGCGGGGCGCTTAAAGTGACGGAAATGCATTGTCTCACGGTCTGGAGACTAGAAGTCCAAAATCAAGGTGTCAGCAGGGCCGGCTCCTTCCGAAGGCTCTAGGGGAGCATACCTCCCCGCCTCTTCCAGCTGCCGGTGGTTGCTGGTTCTTAACCTGAGGTCCTATCACTCAAACTTCTGCCTCTGTCTTCACATAGCCTTCTCCCCTCTGTGTCTGTGTCTCTGTGTGTCTCTCTCCTCTTCTTAGAAGGACACCAGTCATGTTGGATTTAGAGTCCACCCCAATTCAGTATGACCTCATCTTAATGTAACCAGTAATATCTTCAAAGGTCCTGTATGTATATAAATCACTTGGATCTATATTTGATATTACCACAAGCAATAAAAAACAAAAGACAGATTATTCCATTTCATCTAGCCTGTGCTTTTTGGCATGTTTACCAGAATCTAACTTTGGTTTCTCTCATCTCTCATAAAACTTGGTTCTCTGATACTTGATTTTTTTTTTTTTAAAGATTTCTTTATTTGAAAGAGAGAGAGATCAAGTATGCGAGCAGGGGGAGGGGCAGACAGAGAGGGAGAATCTCCAGCAGGCCACCCCCCCACCCGCCCCTGCTGAGTGCCTGAGATCATGACCTGAGCGGAAATCAAGAGTTGGATGCTCAACCGACTGAGTATCAGGCACCCCCTGATATTTGAATTCTTAATCTTGGTTGCCCTCTTAGTTTAACCCCCAAATAATGTTTCTTAGTATCAGAAAATAAAGCTTGTAAAATGTATCCCTAATCTTTTTTTTTTAATTCAAAGTTGCAACTAAAGAAAACATTGCACTATCTTTGCCTTCCAGAGCCCTGTCAGCAATCCCCAGTCTCCATTTGCTCAGACGCCAGGTGAGTACTTGAGTTCAACGAGCAGTTGATTAATTCCCTTTTGCATTCAAGTCAGACACTGGGGCTTCCATTCTTTTATAACTGCCTTACAGCACTTTGGAAATTTTACTTTTTCAATCTAGGTATTTTTAAAATATAAAATCAGTGAAGACACAGCTAATTCAGTCATTCCTGACCTCAGAGTTCATTCTGTCTTGAAGGCAGCCTTTCCATCCCTTGCCAAGGAGAAGCTTACTGAGCAGAAACAATAGCAATCAGGCCCTTGATACAATTTTAAAATGTCTAAAATTCTGGCACCGTGATCTGTTAGATTATACACCTGCTTTAAAACAGAAGGAGAGACCAGTGGGCAGATGGAGGAACTACCATTTACTGGGTGCTCTCTATAGGTCAGGCACTTTGATAAGCATGTGGTCTTCATTTCAATACATATGTCTCATTAAATCCTCCTGTGGAGATGGGAAAGGGGCATTCTCATTCTTAGTAATAGGGTTTCGGACTCCCATCCGCATGCACATGCTCATGCACGCGTGCGCACGCACACACACACACACACACACACACTCTTCTCAGATCCCAAACTCAGAAGTGGCTTAGGCTTTCTCAATAATTTTAGTAAGCTTCAGAGCTGGGTAAGAAGAGGAATGAGAGCAATAAGAAATCTCACATATCTGAACGTCTCGTTGTGTTTTCCAATCATGTTTACCATCACTGGAATCTGGTTACATCTGCTCCCTTCTATAGAAGGACATTTTTGCAGCTTTTCTTACTATCTCAAATTATTCTTCCCCTTTTTAAGGAGAAAAATATATGCATAAGAGAGCAAGGTTTTTTTCCTTGGTGGTTGTTTTTACTTGGAAATGGGAAGCGAAGACATGAGATCCTGGAAGCCTTGTTTACCTATTCCTCATTCTCTTCTCAGCCTTAATGACTCCCGTGGATATGAACTCATGGCATGAAACAGAATTTTATCTATTGATATTAATTTTCACTTGCACACATTTTTTTCTTCTATGGAAGTATGCTTATGATGAAACCCCTAACCGTAGCTTTCAAATTCATGAGCAGATTAGAAGTTTGGGGCTATAGAATTTAAGATGAAAGTAGAGTGAGTAGAATTTGCTGTAAGTTTCTACAGGGAGTTCTGATTTCCTCTGAATGAATGAATAAATTTACATGTAATTGTTGAACACAGTATTATACTACTGGGTTTACAGCAAATGTATAAGACATAAGCTCTGCCCCATGGACTTTGCAGGTGGATTAGAAACAGGATTGTAACTCAGGTGAGGGAGTAGTGAGCTTAATATAAAGTGCCACACCATGTGGCAAGGGCCAAAGTGCCGTGTAGGTGGAGTAATGTGTGACTGTGTCATAATAACAAAGGAGAATGGTCTTCTGTCCCTGTGGACAAGTAAGCAGAGTGGATTGGGACAGAGTCCGCAAGTGGTCCACTCTGGTTGGGGGAAGGTAAGAACGACAAGCACCTGCATCCTCCTCCCAGCTCAGCCTTTTTGTGACCTCAGGGTGTAGGTCTTAGCTAATTAGACCACATCCACCACCAGCTGGAATAATGAAACCATCCATTTTACGGAGCTTGAGTCTATGTCCCTCAATATGTTCTAAATGATAATGTGTTTCCTGCTACAGCTGAGCTACTGGATCTGAAAGGCTGTAGCAAACACCTCTCTTTCCTTATGGGACAATTTCACTGGCCTTGCCATAAATGAGACTCTTCTTAGTTTCACCTTTTCCCCTTGTTTTCACCAAGAAACCTTTCTGTACAAGGTATTCTCTTCCCAAACTCTCCCGGGGCCCCGGGTGAACTGAGTCAGGGACTGCCCATGGACACAAGAGGGCAGCAAATAACATGAAAAAGCCAGAAAACTTTTTTTTTGGGGGGGGGGGCGGGGGTAGTCCTCTGACTTGGCGGCACAGTAGCTCTATCATCCCAGAGCAAGCGAGCCACTTCTTGATGCCTACTAGGTATGAGACATACGTTAGAAGGTCCGTATACAAAGAAGAAGGAGAAGCATACAACCTGCCTCTGATCTGGGGTGGGATTATAGTATCCCTGGGGCTAGAGATACTGAACCTCAGATACCATGCCCAGAAACGGCCTGCTGTTCGCCATCCTATGTACATGGAGACAGAGCTCAGACACTGGGAAAAAGACACTTCATTTGATAGAATGTAGATGGGCGAGGGATTTCTTTTCTTTTCTCTTTGCGCCCAAACTTTTCCTAGGGCAGTAACTGGAACACAGAAAGTGCATAACGTATGTTGAGTGAGTGAATGAGAAGAGTTACTGCACCATCTCAAATGAACTCATCTCCAAAGGCAGAGTGAAGGTTAAACATATTAGTTATTTGGGCTGGACCAGTTAAAAGAGGCAATGCAGCAAGATTTAATGCTTTTCAAGACCTATCTCTATTTAAATATTTGCCTTGGTATCCGGCCTGCGTTAGAAAGACCGTTCCCCACGTGGAGAGTCTCGGCTGCCACAGATACACCCAGACTTCCCATGGGGACAGTTTTGCCCATTTCTTTTCCCTTTGGCAACAGGTTCACCAGTAATGACAGGTTACTATGGGGTCAGAAGATCGTTCCTCTCAGACTCAGACCTCCACAACACTAAACAGTTCGCGAGCGACGTCTGCACCTCGGGCCCCGCGGCCAAGCCCTTTGCCTGCGAGGCCCCCGCAGGGCAGAGCCACCCGGGCCTCCTGGATGCCTACTTCCCGGAGCCCTACGGAGACCACCGGCCCCCGGGCCTGACCCCCAGCACCGGCTCTCTGTTCAGCGCCTCACCCCTGCCGCCGCTCCTGCCGCCTCCTTTCCCTGGGGACCCCACGACGCACTTCGTGCTTGTGAGTATGCAGGTGGTTCACGGTTAGGGAGCAAGGTGAAGTCTGGGCGCGCGCACATCTGGCCAGTGCGTGCACCTGGCAACCAGGTGGAAGCCGGATCTGGCTCGCCCTGCGCACCCCTGCGGCTACTCCGCCAGGACACGCTCCGAGGGGCCTCCCTCAAAGATCCGCGCCGACTCCGACCGCGAGAGGGTCTGTCCAGGGGCTTGTGAGGGGACGACTATACAGCAGGGTCTGTGTCCATTTTGCTAGTACTCTGCTGATTCTGCCAGATCGTTCCTCCCGCACCCGAGGAAAGAGCACTGAGGTCCCACACCCACAGACTAGGCTGGCATCTGCCAGAGCAGGCACATCAGGCCTTCTTCCCTCCCAGTCCCCACAACGCCCCTCCCCACAATATTTCTACCCTATAGAATCTTGCTCTCCCTCGATCCTAACAAAGAGGTGAGTTCATAAAGATCTGAATACAACACCCATCTTAGAGAAAACTGTAAAGCCTTCAAATACAAAGGAATGAATCTCTAAAGATGGGACTTTCGACTATGGGGGGTAGAAGGGGGTGGGAATTAACATTATGGAGAAACTACTCCAGCCAGGAACTTCTGTGTGCCTTTGGTCATTTAACACTTGCAACAACTCGGGATATACTTGCTAAAGCCCCATTTTACAGATGAACAAAGTGAGGTACTCAGCGTCAGGAAGGTAGTAAGTGGTGCAGCCAGGGACTGAACCCAAATCTTTCCAGCTCCAAGCCTCTGGAAGCTCCTACCTCTTGGCTCACGGAGGGGAGAAGCCCATCATGTAATTTAGAGACGTGCTTCTTTCAGGAGTAGCCGGAGCTGACGTCCCCAGTGTGGACAGGGCATTTTAGGACCCTGTGTATTGTGAAGCTCAGAAGGAATGCAAGACATGGTACGTTGGAAGTGGTAAAATGCTGTACAAATGTTCATTCTGTTGTTCCCTCATTTTACTCATTTAATGTTGTTTTCCAGAGAAAGGGATTGTAATATATCTAGGGAACGGAACGCTAGAGTTAGAAAGGAACTTAAACTCTCACTGCCGGTGTCAAACAGAGGGGACAGGTGCCTGGTGAGGAGCCACAGCAGACGGAACAGCAGAGGGAGGGCCCCGAGTCCACTCTGGAAGCCGTGTCCGCTGGCAGCCAGTGCTGGTGAGGACACCTGTCCGCATCAGAGTATCCCCTGATGACTAACCCCAGTCACCTTTCCATTCTCCTCAGAGGGATTCGTGGGAGCAAACGGCGCCCGACTGTCTCAGCCAGGCCGACCCCGTGCCCACCGACACCCTGCAGACCCTGCCACCCAGCGCAGGTTGCCTCTCCCAGCCGGAGTCAGGGAGCACCGCCCCTCACAGGAGCTCGAGTTGGGGGGGCCCCCTGGCTGGGGCTCAGTCCTACTCACTGCATGCACTGGAGGATCTGTACCATGTGCCGGGGTACCCCATGCCACCCCCCCCATCCCTTCACCCCTTTCGTGACGATGTCCAACGACCTTCCACACAAGGTGGTGCCCCTCTCCCCAGATGAGGGGGCAGACACCGCTGGCCTTCAGGACCCTTCTTCATGGACCAAAGAAGACGGGAGCATGGCGTGGGGGTCATATGAATGCCGCAGAGCTTACTGAGGGGCGCACCACCGGACTCCTGCCGTGCTTTTCTTTGAGCTGGGTTCGGTATTTGACAGATTGTTTTCAGGGTGTTTCCAGCTCATTCGGACCTGGATTTTCAGAATATGCCATCGCGCCACCCTTTGCAAATGGACCGTGCATTTACTTATAATCCTCCCTCCCACAACCCCACTGAAATACATGTGATGTTAATTCAGGATATCAGGGACTATATTCTAGTGAGACACTAGAGACTCATGTGTTGTTGGAACTTTAGTAACGCATTACATTTCTGAATTTCTGTTATCTTTGAAATACTTTTAGTGCTCATATTTTTCTTAAATTACATTTAAAAAGTTTGTGCAGATCATGAAATATACTGATTTTCCTGTTCAGTTTTTCTTAGTTATGAACTGTGTTCTGTAATAAGAGAAAAAGCATAGGATATAATATAGATTAGGGCACATAAAGCAAAACTCATTTTATACCATGTGATTTTTAAAGAGGAAAGTATTGGGGCGCCTGGGTGGCTCAGTCATTGGAGCATCCAACTTGATTTTGGCTCAGGTCATGATCTGGGGTTGTGGAATCAAGCCCCACGTCAGGCTCCATGCTCAGCGCGGAATCTGCTTGGGATTCTCTCTCTCCCTCTTCCTCAGCCCCTCCCCCCTTTCTAAATAAATAAATAATCTTCTTAAAAAATTTTTTTTAAAAGGGGAAAGTATTATATACGTTTCTCTCCTTAGTGACTTGTAAACCATTTCAAATATAGCCCCGTAACAAATATAGCACGACATATAAATGCTTTATGTCTTTAAAATAGGATGAGGTCAGGAGACTATGGCTTCATAAATACATAGCTTTGACTCTGCCCTAAAGTCTAGGATGTCCAAAAATGAGTCTAATCCAAAAACCGATATGGGCCCAAAACTTTCTTTGATCCATGGTAGCCTTAATCAAACCAGACATTGTTTCTCTGATGGAAAAACCTACGGTCATCAGAGTGGGTTAGTAAAATGGGTGTTCTATAATCAAATAAGAATAAGTAAGGAAAATGCGGAGAGCAGAACTGGGCTGTTGGCAAGAAACGACAGACCACAAAACACCAAGAAGTACAGGGGCTTTGGAGAAGGACACATGGCCAGGTGTCATGCAAGCACCATGACACACAACACGTCCCATTTGAAGGAAGACCTTGCTGGTGGCTCATTGGTCCGAAATATACAGCTCTTCCCATGTATAAAGAAACTGACATCTGAAGCCTCTCTCCGTCTCATGTAAGTTTGAGCCGGCACAGATTTCCTTTGCCAGTCGAGTTCACAAAGTAACTCCCACCAAGAAGTGGGCCTGGCTCCAGGCCAAGCCCGTCATAAAAGCCTCACACACACCTTGACTTTGCAGAGCACGAGTCGAGGCCCACAGGTCCCACCCCACTCCTTCTACTATTTTCCTGCCACTTTCCTTTCTATGTTCCCATATTACATTTTCCTGACCCCTCTGGTCCCTTTTGACCCAATGCCTTTTCCTTCCATCCCCTGGGGGCCCATTGCTCTCATTTTCCACCTGGTTGTCTAAAGCCACTCAATACAGTTTCCATCACATCCTCTGTTACACTGTCCCATGCTCTACCTCAGCTAGGTAGGAGTCTAGAAAGATCAAATAAGGACATTAATTCGTACTTAGAAGTGACTAATGGATACTCCTCCTTGTCTGTGCCTTCATGGATATTTTCTGGTGAAGCAAATACACTCCCAGCTTATGGAATGCCCACAGAAATGCTTGGATACGGAGCCTCCTGGGAGAGCATTCTCCAATGGAGATAAACTGATGGTCCCCAGACGCTAGGCTGCCCTCTCCCAAGTCCCCTGCCCCTACTTCCTCCCTCTCACCACACCTTGTCACAGCCTGATCTTTACTTTGCTCCATATTAGCTCTTCACTAGAAAGGGGCAACTTCCACTGTGGGCAAGAAAACAGCTCTTTCTTAAGTCCAGTGAGACTTGAGACCTCAGTCCCGGTCCTGGGATCTTTGGCAGAGCCATCTGTCATCCAGGTCCCTGCATCCGAAAGAAGAGATCTGGGTCCCAAAAGCCATTTTTCTAAATTGGTTGTATACATTTCATAATAATTCCAGTCATCTGCTGTTGACCATTGTTACAAAGTAGCATATAGCACAGTACTGGTGTGTAGACCATCAATATGTGTCCACACAGCTTTAACTTCTGTTTGGTTATAATGCTAAATGTTAGACATGCTCATTTCCCTTAGTTTGCGCTTATCTTTTCACGGGTTATGTTCATCTTCTCACAACCTAAGGACACACTGGCTCTTAGGTAAGGAGAGCTCAGCAACCAGACCTCAGAACAGAGGTAAATGCAGGGATTGTAGTGCAATCCACATTCTTCTTAAAGCATCCAAGCCCTTTCACTGTGCTTCACAAAAGTGATTTACAAGAAAGGAGACATACACGGACCCGCACTGCATCTAGTATCCATTTCAGCTACCTGGTCTAAAGGGGACAGAGGCATGGGGAGTGGTGTTAGTAATTCCAGGTGGTAGGGATGATTTTTAGGAATTCTAGTTAGCTTGATAATGTGTTTCTATATTATTACATATATTTCAATTTGGTTCAGGTTTATTGTTCTGGGAATTGACAATACTTTGTCACAAAGTGAAACCAAGCTACAAAATTATGACATGGAAAAATATCTATTTCTCTCCCACTCACGTATGCTCTCTGTCCCTCTGCATGCTGGGGACTTAATGCATCTGGTCATAATAATGCATAATGCCAGCATCAGAAAAAAAAAAATGCATCCTCCTCTCCCTTTCCTTCCTTAAACCTGCTGTCCTCAGGCTCATAACTTTCCTGGGGAAAGCAGGAAAAATTAGAGAACTCAGGTTCAAAACACTATCTCCTTTAGGTCCTTTAATGTCGAAGGTAAGCAGAGACGATGATGGCAAATTCAAGTTACCCAAGAAAGCTGGCTAGATAATAATGTCAAGAAGAACCAGAAAGCGAATTTGCCCCTGCGAAAACTGCAGTATACACAATCCTCCCTGAAATCACTGGAAACGGACATTAACAGCATGTAGTTGAGAGTGTTTGTGCTCTCTTATAATGTTATGCAAATCCCAAAGAATGAAAGAAAACCACATCTTTACCTAGTTTGTTTTATAAATGCTCTTAAATGAGCAGTGTGACTTGCTACACCTCGGTTAATAATAGAATATAATGGTACTATTGTGGTAGGGGAAGAAATACTCTAGTACTCTAAAGTACTAGGATTCTCTACAAGAAATTCCACAAAGGGAAAAGAATCCCAAATCCCAATAGAAAATATACATGTACGTACGTAGAGATGTACCCACACACATAGACATATATATATGTATTACTAGTTGAGCACCTGGGTGGCTCAGTCGGTTAAGCGTCTGCCTTCAGCTCAGGTCATGATCCCAGGGTCGGGCTCCCTGCTCAGAGGGGAGTTTGCTTCTCCCTCTGCCCCTCCCCCCACTTGTCCTTGTGTTCTCAGAATCTCTTCTCCCATCCGACTTCTCGCTCTCTCTCTCTCTCTAGTAAAAATAAATAAAATCTTTAAAAAATAAGTATTACTCGTATCTTTGTGCTCCTTTTCTAAATATGTAAATCTCAATAATACATTCACAAGAAATAAAACATCAGTAACACATAAAAAGCTGAAACGACTATTGATGGATCCAAGGTTTAAATCACCTTAACATTATAGTGATTCTACCAACCACATGCCAAAATCATACTTTCTTTAGGTTCTATCTTTGGGTTCTGTCTCAAGTTTCCTTTCTTTTCAAAACATTACACTGTTCCTTTACAGACCATATTCAATAAGGACTGACCCTAGAGAGCCTAAATGCGAAATCATCCACTCTAGCTGAAGAGTGAGTCTCTGACCAAACTCATCAAGCGAGGACTCACGAATGGCTCAGACATGTGTATCCAGCATCTGGCTTAGTGCCCAGCATGTTATAGGTGCTCAGTAAAATCTTCGTTAAATTGAACTAAAATTATGCCACAAAAATGATTAACTCTTTAGACCCTGACTCTAGGGGCAACATCTCTCTGAGACTGATGTGTAAGAAAACCCTACCATGTTTAGTATTTCACATTAGCCATAGTCTCTGCAAATTTTAATAGTAGTAGTGGTAATATATTTAAGATGATTGGCTTAGTATTTTTAAATGTCTCTAAGAAGGAATCCTACTGAACTTTGACGTAGCACAGAAAAATGTTCGTATATTCGTTTAGTATCTACATGTACTATAATATGTTGCTAGGAAATCTCATAAATAAAAGTTATTCAAAGCTGGGTGTTATCTCTGGTGTGATTAAAACAAATATGATAAATAGATATGGAACTAGAATCCCTAAAGGTCAGGCTAAATAAATAATAAGAAAATCTTCTAATATTATGACACCATGTTATCTTTGATCTTTGATACAGAAATGTCCTCTACTCTTAGCCTCTGAAAAATAAGATGTGTGGGTTTGCAATATGCACTCTCGTTGTTAGTATATTATAGGCCAAAAAAGGAGGACAGTAAAAAATCTTTACAAGTTCGAAAGGGAAGAAAATGTGGACAAAACAAATAATATTTAAGAATTAGCTCTTTTGCATTAGGAAAGCTGATAAATATCCCTACGGACCTTCTACCTAACGAAATATCTTGAGTGGAATAATCCAGAAGTTTAATGCTTAGTAAATGAATTTAGTCATAAATGAAAGATCACTCAATTTTTTTTCTTTCTTAACCTTGGTAATATATTCATAGGCTTTTATCACAGTCATCTTTATATGTTTTTGTACGTCTCAAATATTGCATAATAAAAATGTTTTAAGTAAAAGGTAAACTTCTCAAGCAGCATCTGACAATATTTTCCTTACTTAAATGATAAATTATAAAATGCTTATTCCCTACAGAAGCCTCTTGAGAAAAAGTTAAAACTTTGGATATGTTTAATGGGAAGAGACTGAGTTACCACAAATCATTAAACAATCTCCATCTGTGAGTTTTCCTGATCATTTTCATATGGACCAAACATTCACTCTGGGCCCAGGAAGGACTGGTTTCTGCCAGGTTTTTGGAACTTGATATTTCCCACAAGGTTTGGTAACAGTGTCCCAAAGTCAAAATGACAAAGGAACTTTGCATTAATAAAGAGAATTTTAGAGCTGTAGTCAAATTTGGAGGGAATAAACTCCCCCTTTTTCCTTATACCGAAACTCTTTTCATATTCATGAAATCTCCTACTTTGGGGGAAAAATATAATGCTCTTCAGTGTCATTTGCATGTGAAAGCCTGCCAAAAAAATTCAGTTAAATATTCCATTTAAAACTTTCAAAATAAATGTATTCTATTCCCATTATTCTGGGTGCTCAGGGACTCTAAGAAGGTCAGTGACAAACTAGAGGGTTTCTGAGCTCAGTGGCTCAGAGACCTGAAAAACTATAATATGTGAAAAATTAGAGGAACTACAGATAATAAGCTTAAAAAAGAAAGGGCTGGGGGGGGGGGGGGGGGGGGGGGGGGCAGGGCTGGGCATGACTTCTTTGGGCTCAGCGCTGGGCCTGGCCAGAGTAGGTGATCAGTATATGCTGTTGAAAGAATGAATCAGCGAATGAACCAGACAAACCCATAGTGGAGAAACAGTGGAATGGAAGTGGGAGAACAGGTATCCCACTCCCTCTAATTTAACAGGCAGCTGATGGCAAAAACCTGGATTTATTTATCTTTGTGTTCCTGGTGCTTGATATCATGCCAGGACATAGTTGGTGCACAATTAACATCTCATTGGATTTTGGCTCAATCGATGATCACTATATTTAAATGGTGGGACGGGCTCCCTTATAAAGACAGAGCTCCCATTTCCTCCACGCATGTTCCCATGGGCCAGGAGCTCAGCCAAGTGGTGGAGGGAGACAGAGGCTGGCTGACCACCAGCAGGAATGTTGGGAAAAGACTCTAAGTCTCTCTGTTCAAAGGTCCCTTTCAACATCCAAACATCAGGACCCTGTGCTATATTTTTAAGCAAGTGAGCCTGTTAAAGCCTGTTGAAAGATCACAACATTTTTTTTTTCCAGTCTTTTATTAAACCTCCAGAATGATCATCAGGATTTCAGGGCAGACACCCTGGAGGGGACAATGCCCCCAGCGAGAGGGAAGAGTCCCTAGTCTGAGAAGCACAAACTGTAATTAACTTAGTGAGCAGCCCACCTTCTCCTCCAGCCGGTCTCCCCTTTGGGGTTCTGGTGTCCCCAGTCTTTACAGAATACTTTCAAGTCAGTATGCTGCCCTGCCTTGGTCTCCTCACACACCCTGACAGGAATACAAACAGCACATCAAAATACTTTCACATGCACAGCGTTGACAAGTGTGTTTGCCTGTCTCACAGACAGAATTTTTCCAGTGCTGGTCACAACTCATTCTTGGGTCAGCAAATTGTCTTCATGACTCCCAACCAGCATACATTTTTCAAATAGAATGAGATGGAAAAGATAGGAGAGGAAATGTCAGAATGCCTCATATACATAGGTGTATTTTGCTTCATGAGAAATTTGTTAAATAAACATGTAAATGTTGTTACGTAGTCTGTGAACATGTAAAATGGATTTATTATTGTGGGTTGAAGTCAGAGAAGTTTGAAAGCCTCTGTTATAAAGGATCAGGAAGACAACATTAATAGTGAAGAGCAAGAGCTTTTGCATCAGATTTACCAAAGTTTGAGACCCAATCCTGCCATTTATGTGCTTAAGAATCTTGGGCATGTTGCTTACCTCTCTGAGCCTCATCTGTGAAACGGGGAGGCCGTACAATACAGTGCCTGATATCCAATAAACACTCAATAAATGACACCTTTTAGAAAAAAGTCTCCCATGAGGACCATCCAACTCTATGGGGTCTCGGGGTAGACCTGGATGCTCTAGGCCTCACGGCATGTGCAGATCTGTAGGAAAGATTCACGGGACTTTTTAGAAAGGACTCTCCTTTGCACCCACAAGCATGATTATTGTACCTTAAATATCTGTGCTGGGGTTTTGCAATTATAGAAACAAATTATAGGAACAAATTATAGGAACCCAAACTTCTTCATATTGGGGTAAAAACTGGGAGACTTCTCCCAGTTTCCCAAAATGGGGCTGAGGCCTGAGGAAATCCAGTTTTCTGAAGTTCAGGCCAGTGACAGCACTGGAACATCCATCTCAACAACAGGGGCAACACAGAAGCCCCCAGAACTGCTGCCATGGTTCAGGCAGAGGCTTCTCAAGGAAGGGACAGAGTTCTTTGCTGTCTCTACAGACCATGTGACTTCCAAGGACCTCATCTCTCACAGTCCCCAACCTCCGCCTGCCTTCTGCAAATACCGTGTAGCCAAACATCAGCCTCAGCTTCAGTGATGTTGCCAAGGGAACTCAGTAGCCTCCTAGCACCGCTGTCCATCTCCCAGCAAAAGAAGAGGTTAGCAAGGAGAGGAAGCCTGAAAAAATGAGGAAGCACCCCAGAAGAGAGGGAAACTGACACACTCAGGGGGCCAAGGAGAAAGACAGCAATGCAGGCAAGAAATGGAAGAAGGCAGTGACAGGCAGTGAGAGAGAAAGAAGAAAGAAAGAAAGAGAGAAAGAAAGAAAGAAAGAAGAAAGAAAGAAAGAAAGAAAGAAAGAAAGAAAGAAAGAAAGAAAGAAAGAAAGAA